>NC_091300.1:42186236-42306236 GCF_038502225.1 Cherax quadricarinatus | reverse complement strand
TTGGCACCTGTTGCCACATTGTTACACATATACAAAGTACAAATCGAGTGACTAAAGAGAAAAGACCAAATAGAATTAAGAGAGGGTGGCTAACGACAAAATGTGATGTAGCACACAGAGTGAGCAAGCTAGCCAGAAAGGGGATATATATATATATACATACATATACATAAATATATATAAGCAGAGGTGGTGGCAGCAGTAGGCCTGAGGGAGTAGCGCCGCCATAACAGGCTGGGTGTCATCACAAATAAGTAGTGTACTTACCCAAAGTGAAGTGTAAATTATAAAAGTAGCAGTATACAAGTGATGTGTGGTAAATGACTCAAAAGGGCAACGAGATAAGAATAGCGAAGAAGCCAGCGGCAGAAGGGCGAGGTGCACGAGTCATCGTACAGCAAGCATCGTACAGCGAGCATCATACATCAGGCATCTGGATGGACATCCCCTCTGACCAGTAACGTACAAATCACCTGTTTTGTGGTTGGCGGGAAGTCTGAGTGATAGAGCCGGCCCAGCGGTCACTGGTAACTCGATATCTAAACCCTGCTCCAGAGTGATTATCATACACACAACACCTAGCAGTAGTAGGAAGATAAACTTTGTAGGAGTAAGGATTAAGCAGGAGGATTAAGTCGTGGCTAATGGGACTACAGCCCTGACAACAGTTTCGAGAGAGAATGGTCTAGGACACAAAGACAGTACAATCTGAGAAGCAAGTACTGGGTACACATGTAGTAAAAGGTAGTACATAACTAGGTGAAAGAATGACTTGTTAACACACGCTAGTATTATAATTATTAGAACTACTTTCAGTGTTAATGGTATCTCATTAGTATTACGGATACACAGAAGTGAATTGTATTTCTGGGACATATAAACAACTGACGTGCTCACACACACACACACGCACGCACACACATACACACTCGGAGCCAGGAGCTGGGTCTCGACCCCTGAAACCACAACTAGGTGAGTACACACAGCTGATCCTTGGAATTTGACCGCCTCCCCCACAGACCTCTTACCTTTCCCCTCCCTCGCGTTTCTTCCTCTCAATACCCTCTTTCCCTCCTTTCTCCCTCTCTCTCTCTTTCTCTCCCTCTCCCTCTCTTTCTCCCTCTCTCTACCCTTTCTCTCCCCCTCACATTTCTCTCTCTCCCCCTTGGTCTTATCCCTCACCCCCATACTCTCTCCTCTCTCTCCCTCTTTCTACCCTTTCTCTCTCCTCTCTCTCCCTCTTTCTACCCTTTCTCTCTCTCCCCCACACCCTCTCCCTCCTCTACACATGTAGTAAAAGGTAGTACATAACTGGGTGAAAGAATGACTTGTTAACACACGCTAGTATTATAATTATTAGAACTACTCTCAGTGTTAGTGGTATCTCATTAGTATTACGGATACACAGAAGTGAATTGTATTTCTGGGACATATAAACAACTGACGTGCTCACACACACACAAGCGCGCACACACATACACACTCGGGGCCAGGAGCTGGGTCTCGACCCCGAAACCACAACTAGGTGAGTACACACAGCTGATCCTTGGAATTTGACTGCCTCCCCCACAGACCTCTTACCTTTTCCCTCCCTCGCGTTTATCTCTCTCATAGCCTTCTTCCCTCCTTTCTCCCTCTCTTTCTCTCCCTCTCCCTCTCCCTCTCTTTCTCCCTCTCTCTACCCTTTCTCTCCCCCCTCACATTTCTCTCCCTCCCCCTTGGTCTTATCCCTCACCCCCATACTCTCTCCTCTCTCTCCCTCTTTCTACCCTTTCTCTCTCCTCTCTCTCCCTCTTTCTACCCTCTCTCTCTCTCCCCCACACCCTCTCCCTCCTCTAGCCTTCTGTCTGTGGTAATAAAAAGTAAAAAAAAAAAAAAAAAATGGGTGGCCTTAGAGGACGGAAACCCAGAGATCTGGTGGATGAACCAGGGAGGAAAGACTGGGAGCTAGAGCTCCAAAAAAGGGAGGAAGAGTGGGGAAGGAAGATAGTAGAGCTTGGTAAGAAAATGGAGGAGCGGATAGCTGAAGAGTGCAGGAAGTGGGAAGTACAGGTCTTAGCAGCAGAAGCTAGGATACAGTGCTTAGAAGAGAAACTGCAAAGCCTGAAACAGATTAGAGAGACAAATGACAATTCAGGTGTGACATCAGGAAATTCAAAGTCAGGCGCAGACAAGGGGATGGTAAGCAACAACGGAGACATGCCGAACATGAAGGCCCTATCAGACCCACGTGGGGCCAGGGAAAAGACGACGAGCACACTAAGATCAAACGACAGGTCCGAAGACAATGAAGGTATGCTATATGCAGAGATTCTAACAGCCAACTGCAGTAGCAAGGGACAGCTGGTCAGGAAAGACAGTCCACTGAGAATAGAAGTTTCAGATATGACAGGGACTGAAGGCAAGAACATGTCAATGGAAGGAAATAAAATGCCTCAGAGGACGCAGATGGAGACTCAGTGGGAGGAGGAAAGGGCGAGGTCAGTTTTTGTGTACGGGCTCCAAGAAGCCAAGGGGGCTAACTTTGAAGAAATAAAACAGGAGGAGAAAAAAATGATTGAAGGCATCATGAAAACAATAGGGGAGGGCAATATGACCCAGGTGACAAATTTTCAGAGAATTGGGTGGTTTGCGAGTGGAAGGATACGGCCTGTCAGAGTAACTTTCAAGGAAGAATCAGTTCGAACCAGGATTCTGCAAGAGAAAGCAAGACTGAGGGACAAAGAGGGGTACCAGAGAGTATACCTCGACCGCGACAGAACACAAGAAGAAAGGACTACACTGAAAGAGAGGGTACAGAGACGCAAGGAGGAACGAGAAGCAATGAAAATGAGCAGGACCCAGACACAGGAGGAAGGGCAAACACACCCCACAGAATCTCCCACCAAAAGACTCCACCCGCGACATTCCCAACGCAACTGAGCAACCTACACTACAACCCACTCACTGTTCCCTCTGCCACCAATCCCCATATCACAAACCTCACCCCAACAGCTGTCCCTTATGGGCATTCTGACCCCACCCCAATCAACACAAACCCCACCTACACCACAGCCCCATATAGGCCCCCACCAAGGCTCTCGCTCCCCCAACCCCAATATTCTTGCATGACCACAATGATAGAAAAGAAACTAAAGGTTTGGTACACAAACGCGGATGGAATAATGAATAAACATGAGGAGTGGAATGAAAGAATCAGTGAAGAATCCCCAGACATCATAGCAGTCACAGAAACAAAACTCGCTGAGACAATAACAGACACAATCTTCCCAACAGGATATCAGATCCTGAGGAAAGATAGAAGGAGTAGAGGGGGAGGAGGGGTTGCACTGCTCATAAAACACCGATGGGGATTTGAGGAAATGGAAGGCATGGACATGATTGGAGAAAGAGACTACATTGTAGGTACAATTCAGTCCGGAGAACATAAAGTAGTCATTGGAGTGATGTATAACCCACCACAGAACTGCAGGAGGCCAAGAGAGGAGTACGAAGAAAACAACAGGGTGATGGTGGACACACTGGCTGAGGTGGCAAGAGGAGCTCACTCGAGCAGAGCAAAGTTACTGGTAATGGGCGATTTCAACCACAGGGAGATCGACTGGGAAAACCTGGAGCCACATGGGGGTCCCGAAACATGGAGAGCCAAGATGATGGATGTGGTACTTGAAAACCTCATGCATCAACATGTCAGGGACACAACCAGAGAGAGAGGGGAGGATGAGCCAGCAAGACTGGATCTTGTGTTCACCCTGAGCAGTTCAGACATTGAGGACATCACTTATGAGAGGCCCCTTGGAGCTAGCGATCATGTGGTTCTGAGTTTTGACTATATAGTAGAGTTACAAGTGGAGAAGGTAACAGGAACTGAAGGGGACAGGCCAAACTATAAAAGGGGGGACTACACAGGTATGAGAAACTTCCTGCAGGAGGTTCAGTGGGACAGAGAAATGGTAGGAAAATCAGTAAACGAGATGATGGAATATGTGGCAACAAAGTGCAAGGAGGCAGAGGAAAGTTTTGTTCCCAAGGGAAACGGAAATAATAGGAAGACCAAAACGAGTCCTTGGTTTACCCGAAGGTGTAGGGAGGCAAAAACTAAGTGCAACAGAGAATGGAAAAGGTACAGGAGGCATAGGACCCAGGAAAACAAGGAGATTAGTAGAAGAGCCAGAAACGAGTATGCACAGATAAGGAGGGAGGCCCAGCGACAGTATGAAAACGACATAGCATCGAAAGTCAAATCTGACCCGAAACTGCTGTATAGCCACATTAGGAGGAAGACAACAGTCAAGGACCAGGTGATAAGGCTGAGGAAAGAAGGTGGAGAACTCACAAGAAACGATCAAGAGGTATGTGAGGAGCTCAACACGAGATTTAAGGAAGTATTTACAGTAGAGACAGGAAGGACTCTGGGGGGACAGACCAGATGGGGACACCAGCAAGGAATACACCAACAAGTGTTGGACGACATACATACAGATGAGGAGGAGGTGAAGAAACTAAGGGACATCGATACCTCAAAGGCAATGGGACCAGACAACATCTCCCCGTGGGTCCTTAGAGAGGGAGCAGATATGTTGTGCATGCCACTTACCACAATCTTCAACACATCCCTGGAAACTGGGCAACTACCTGAGGTATGGAAGACGGCAAATGTAGTTCCCATTTTTAAAAAAGGAGACAGAAAAGAGGCACTAAACTATAGACCTGTGTCATTGACGTGTATAGTATGCAAAATTATGGAGAAGATTATCAGGAGGAGAGTGGTGGAGCACCTGGAACGGAACAGGAGTATAAATGCCAACCAGCACGGATTCACGGAAGGCAAATCCTGTGTCACAAACCTTCTGGAGTTTTATGATAAAATAACAGAAGTAAGACAAGAGAGAGAGGGGTGGGTTGATTGCATCTTCTTGGACTGCAAGAAGGCCTTTGACACAGTTCCTCACAAGAGATTAGTGCAGAAGCTAGAGCATCAGGCGCATATAACAGGAAGGGCACTGCAATGGATCAGAGAATACCTGACAGGGAGGCAACAACGAGTCATGGTACGTAATGATGTATCACAGTGGGCACCTGTGACGAGCGGGGTCCCACAGGGGTCGGTCCTAGGACCAGTGCTATTTTTGGTATATGTGAACGACATGACGGAAGGGTTAGACTCAGAAGTGTCCCTGTTTGCAGATGATGTGAAGTTAATGAGGAGAATTAAATCTGATGAGGACCAGGCAGGACTTCAAAGAGACCTGGACAGACTGGACACCTGGTCCAGCAAATGGCTTCTCGAATTTAATCCTGCCAAATGCAAAGTCATGAAGATGGGGGAGGGGCACAGAAGACCACAGACAGAGTATAGGCTAGGTGGCCAAAGACTGCAAACCTCACTCAAGGAGAAAGATCTTGGGGTGAGTATAACACCGAGCATGTCTCCGGAAGCACACATCAATCAGATAACTGCTGCAGCATATGGGCGCCTGGCAAACCTGAGAACAGCATTCCGATACCTTAGTAAGGAATCATTCAAGACACTGTACACCGTGTATATCAGGCCCATACTGGAGTATGCAGCACCTGTTTGGAACCCGCACTTGATAAAGCACGTCAAGAAACTAGAGAAAGTACAAAGGTTTGCGACAAGGTTAGTTCCAGAGCTAAGGGGAATGTCCTATGAGGAAAGATTAAGGGAAATCGGCCTGACCACACAGGAGGACAGGAGGGTCAGGGGAGACATGATAACGACATATAAAATACTGCGTGGAATAGACAAGGTGGACAAAGACAGGATGTTCCAGGGAGGGGACACAGAAACAAGAAGCCACAATTGGAAGTTGAAGACACAAATGAGTCAGAGAGATAGTAGGAAGTATTTCTTCAGTCATAGAGTTGTAAGGCAGTGGAATAGCCTAGAAAATGACGTAGTGGAGGCAGGAACCATACACAGTTTTAAGACGAGGTTTGATAAAGCTCATGGAGCGGGGAGAGAGAGGGCCTAGTAGCAACCGGTGAAGAGGCGGGGCCAGGAGCTAGGACTCGACCCCTGCAACCACAAATAGGTGAGTACAAATAGGTGAGTACACGCACACACACAGACACACACACACAGACACACACACACAGACACACACACACAGACACACACACACACACACACACACACACACACACACACACATACAGACACACACACACACACAGACACACACACACACACACACAGACACACACACACATACAGACACACACACACACACACACACACACACACACACACACACATACAGACACAAACACACATACAGACACACACACACACACACACAGTGGGGTTTTGAGAAAATGGAAGGAATGGATGACATGGGCGAAAGGGACTACTTAGTAGGAACAATCCAGTCTGAGGGACACAAGGTGATAATTGCAGTAATGTACAACCCACCACAGAACTGCAGGAGGCCAAGAGAAGAATACGATGAGAGCAACAGAGCAATGATCGACACACTAGCCGAGGTGGCCAGGAGAGCACACATGGGGGGAGCAAAGTTACTAGTTATGGGTGATTTCAATCACAAGGAGATTGACTGGGAAAACCTGGAGCCCCATGGGGGTCCCGAAACGTGTAGAGCCAAGATGATGGATGTGGTACTGGAGAACCTCATGCATCAACATGTTAGAGACACTACCAGAGAGAGAGGAGAGGATGAACCAGCAAGGTTGGACCTTGTATTCACCATGAGTAGTTCGGACATCGAGGGTATCATGTATGAAAGGCCCCTGGGAGCTAGTGATCATGTGGTTCTGTGCTTCGACTACATAGTTGAGCTCCAAGTGGAGAGAGTAGCAGGAATAGGCTGGGAAAAACCAAACTACAAAAGGGGGAACTACTCAGGCATGAGGAACTTCCTTCAAGACATTCAGTGGGAGAGGGAACTGACAGGAAAACCAGTACAAGAAATGATGGACTATGTAGCAACAAAATGCAAGGAGGCAGAGGAGAGGTTTGTTCCCAAGGGAAACAGAAATAATGGGAAGAACAGAACGAGTCCTTGGTTCACCCAAAGGTGTAGGGAGGCAAAAACTAGGTGTACTAGAGAATGGAAAAGGTACAGAAGACAGAGAACTCAGGAAAATAAAGAAATCAGCCGAAGAGCCAGAAACGAATATGGACAGGCTGCAGACATGGTCCAGCAATTGGCTCCTGGATTTCAATCCTACAAAGTGCAAAGTCATGAAGATTGGGGAAGGGCAAAGAAGACCGCAGACGGAGTACGGTCGAGGGGCCCAGAGACTACAAACCTCACTCAAGGATAAAGATCTTGGAGTGAGTATAACACCAGGCACATCTCCTGAAGCGCACATCAACCAAATAACGGCTGCAGCATATGGGTGCCTAGCAAACCTCAGAACAGCATTCCGACATCTTAATAAGGAATCGTTCAGGACCCTGTACACCGTGTACGTTAGGCCCATATTGGAGTATGCGGCACCAGTTTGGAACCCACACCTAGCCAAGCACGTAAAGAAACTAGAGAAAGTGCAAAGGTTTGCAACAAGACTAGTCCCAGAGCTAAGAGGTATGTCCTACGAGGAGAGGTTAAGGGAAATCAACCTGACGACACTGGAAGACAGGAGAGATAGGGGGGACATGATAACGACATACAAAATACTGAGAGGAATTGACAAGGTGGACAAAGACAGGATGTTCCAGAGATTAGACACAGCAACAAGGTGACACAGGTGGAAGTTGAAGACATAGATGAATCACAGGGATGTTAGGAAGTATTTCTTCAGCCACAGAGTAGTCAGCAAGTGGAATAGTTTGGGAAGCGATGTAGTGGAGGCAGGATCCATACATAGCTTTAAGCAGAGGTATGATAAAGCTCACGGCTCAGGGAGAGTGACCTAGTAGCGATCAGTGAAGAGGCGGGGCCAGGAGCTTGGACTCGACCCCTGAAACCACAACTAGGTGAGTACAACTAGATGAGGTGAGTACACACGCGCACACACACACACACACGCACACACACGCACACACACGCACACACACGCACACACACGCACGTTTGCAGCAACTTGTATGAAAGTTAAGGAGTTTACACAAAGTTGGTAAGTTCATCTTGTTGTGTTTGCAGTTACTCATCCTCACTATAACACTAGCCTGTCTCTCTCTCTCTCTCTCTCTCTCTCTCTCTCTCTCTCTCTCTCTCTCTCTTGCAGCAATAGCAGCGCTTAGACGTGCTAAGCCAGGAAGGAATGAGACAAAGAAAGAGATAGATGAAAATGAAGGTGAAGAAACGGGAAATAAAAATAAAAATAGAGAGAAAATGAGAAAAATATGGAGTGATAAAAAAGATGAGAGAAGGGGGATAAACTGTAAATAGAAGAAGAGAAAGAAGGTGAAAGGGAACAAAAAGTAGAAAGGAAAAAGCACAGAGAAAAACAGAAAGAAGGACAATAAGAGATATTAAGGAATAAAACAAAAGGGAAGAGGAAAGGGGGATAAAACAGAGAAAAGGGGCGACAAAAAAGGGGGGGAAGAACTTTGGCTGAAACTCGTTGTTTTGAGGAAATGTTTACAATATATATATCTCATACCGTCGTCCATTAGATTAAAATTAACCTTTGTAACTTTAGGATCTTCTTCTTCTCTTATCTGATTCTTTTCTCCCTTTTTGTGGACTCTTGGTAAGTAGAGTTTGTGTTGCTGTTGACCAGCCGTGAGAAGAATTTTGAGACTTGATCCGGGTGCTATTTCAACACTTAAAGCAATGTAAGAGTAAATAAAATACACATAAGGTCAATCAGGGTTAAATTAATATATAATAAGTCACTAGTCCGGATAAAAGCCACGACGCAAACAGATGCCATCGAAGCAAGCGAAAATAATCTGCGTCAGTTTAAAATCCTATAAAATTGTTTACGTTAAAAGAATCACCTGCAAGTTTCCGAGATCAATAAGGCACCTCAGTAATTATAAACACCATGACAAAAGCAAATATTAAAAATGTGTTCAGCAGTCAGTAGCACACCATAAGCTCCACCGAGAGGGTCAGGAGTGCCTGCAGTACTGGTGACTATGGGCAACATGTCAAGCTGTGCGCGCCAGATCCTCAATTGAGAGTCCTGACATTTTATATTTAAGGAGCACGGCCAAACACCCATTTCTGAGGGTTGCTACAAACCTAAGCAGGTGTTTAATGTTAGTGAGACACGATTGTTCTTGAAGATGCCATCTAGAACATGCATTAGCAAGCAAGTGAAAGTCGTTCTTGGATTAAAGGCTGCAAACAACGAGTCTTGTATAACTTGGTTGTAGTCTTTAAGACCCACTGGGCCTGCCACTTCCCAAGGACATACCTACGTACATGGCCCATGAAGTCACCAAGATGTTTGCTATAGAGCAACTTATTATAATAGCCTTCTCATCGGCATCTGCCTAGGCTATTCATTTCCCGGGACATCAACATGGTTTGCTCACCACAAATTTCTACATCCTTGTACCACGCAAGGAGAATGGTCAATCAATCCTGGATCTTTTGGACCACAAGTTAAGCAGATGCATACTGAACCAGTGTAATTGGAGCTCACTCGGAATCTGAATAGATAGTAAATCTAGATCCACTGTGGAATATCAGTGCATACATTGCACATTATGAGTCTTCACCAGTGATCACCATAAATGCAACACCTTCCTTGCAATTTGATCCAGCAGTAACTTATTTTATTTTATCCTAGCAGCATGAACGACCATTCTCCAGTTAATCAAGGATATGACCGGGGCTCAGCACATAGGGGCCCCCATCTTCTGTCTATAAAGACAGAGGATGGGGCCCCTGCATACCTACTTCAGGTATTATCCACAGACACACTAGACACAATCAAGGAGAGCAGTCTGCATCTGAATACTAAACACAGGAAGCCTTGAAGAGAAAGCAATGGGCTTCTTTTCCCTCTCTCCTCCATGAAGACCACAGCATGAAGACCAGTTAGTTAAACGTGAGGATCAATGAATTAGTATTCACCAGAGCACCACCCACCCTTTTAATCCTCCAAACTGCGACCACTTCAGGAGTTAGAAGTTGAATGTTCTCCTCACTCTCATGCTCGAGAAACCAATGAGAAATTATGCTAAGACACTAGTCCGTATAACCACTGACAAGCACATTCTCTTCAGGTTCACCATGATATAAAAGTAGGCATGGGCCTGCCTAGATCCAGAAGTCATGATCGCCAGATTGTCCTTTGAGATCTGGCGGTTCAAACTTGTCAACTTGTAGCCCGGCTGAAGCCAGACAATAACAGACATGAGCATGTTGTCCTCCTTGAACTCATACTCAGTAGGTACGTGTATCCTCCAAGGCACCAACACAGAGGGACCGACCACCTGCCGTCGAGTGACTGAATCGAGTAAATCATACATTTCACTTTCAGCAAAGGTAATAAATTCACAGCTAGGAAGTTTGTCATTCCGTGAGGCAACTCTGCTCAACACTGCAGGATACAGATAACGTATGCATTCTTAACAACCTTACATAAACAGAGCCTCTGGGGCGTTGAAAGTAGCCTTCTAAAAAAGAGTGTAATTAGGGCGTAATCAGTGTTGCTGATGTGTTGCAGTATTAAGTGTTGCTACATTCCTTCGTAAAATTCTCACACTTATATCACATGGCGCAGACTCTGCGGATGATGCTCATGTGTAAAGATTTTCTGAGTTCTTGACCGCAACGAAACGACCACGGTGAACTTACCTTCCAGGACCACGGTGAACTTACCTTCCAGGACCACGGTGAACTTACCTTCCAGGACCACGGTGAACTTACCTTCCAGGACCACGGTGAACTTACCTTCCAGGACCACGGTGAACTTACGTCGGATGGTGATACCGTGTGGTAGTGGTGGTACCGTGTTGTTGTGGTGGTGGCGGCGGCGGTGGTGGCTGTTGTGTCGTGTTGAAGTGGTGGTGGTGGTGGTAGAAGAGGGATGGTGCCGCGTGGTAATAATGGTGGTGGTGCTATTGTGATACTATGGTGGTTCTGTGGTGGTGCCGTAGTGGTGGCGTCTGTGGTGATGTTATGGAGGTACCGTACTGTGCTGGTGGTGGTGACATGTGGTTGGGGTGGTGCTTGTTTTATTGCCTGGCGCATGGTGGTGGCGTGTGGTGATAGTGCTAGTGGTGGTGGTAGTAGTTTTGTTGTGTGGTGACGGTGGTAGTGGTGGTGGTTTTGTTGTGTGACGATGGAGGTGGTGATGACGTGTGGTGGTGGTAATGGTTTTGTGTGGTGATAATCTTCTTGGAGCCTATATGCAAGGCTTTCCGGGGGTCAGCGCCCCCGATGCTGGGTCCTTGACTAGATCTCCCTGGGAATCAGGGCCTGATCAACCAGGCTGTTACCACTGGCAGCACACATTTTAATGGCTGATCCACAGCCTGGTTGATCTGGAACTGGCTTTAGAAACCTATTCAGTTCTCTCTTGAAAACAGCCAGTGGTCAAATGACCACTGACTGTAATCCCTCTTAAATTTATTGTGTTTTCTCCCAGTGTATTCATGGAAACCCGACTTTTTAATAGGAGATTGTTGCACTATCTGCGGAGCCTTTTGCATTCGTAGGGAGTAATTTCTGTGTGCAGATTTGGGACCAATCCCTCTAAGATTTTCCAGGTGTAAATTATGATGCATCTTTCTCGCCAGCATTTCAAGGAGTATAGGTCGTGGTAATTATCTGCAGTGTAGGTTCTCTGTGCATTCTTTAGACCCGCAGTTTCACCTGCTTCACAAAGAACTGTTAGTGTACAGCAGTATTCCACCCTAGAGAGAACAAACAACTTAAAAAGGATCATCACTGGTTTGGCATGCTTTGTTTTGAAAGTTCTCATTATCCATCTTATCATTTTCCTTGCAGTTATGATAATGATACTGTTGTGATCCTTGAAGGTGAGATCTTATGACATTAGACGTTATTACTCCTAAGTCCTTTACATTAGTTTTCCACTCTATTATGTGGTTAGAATTAGTTTTATATCCCATTCTAGATTTTATTTCCCCAAGTTTTCCATATCGGGGTAACTAAAATTTGTTCTCGTTGAGCATCATATTATTTTTGCAGCCCACTGGAAGACCTGGTTTATATCCGCTTGCAGATTTAGTGTTCTCAGTGGATATAACTCTTATGTAAATTCTAGTATCGTCAGAAAAGAAAAAGGAAAACGCATTACTATAGTTTACATCTGTATGTCGGAAATGAAAATGAAGAAAATGATAGGGGGGGGGGGTGAATACCGTACCTTATGGAACAGAGCTTTATACTGTGTCAGCCTCTGACCTAACTCTGTTTACTATTACTCTCTGAAATTTATTTGCTAAAAATTATAAAATCCATCTACCCACCCACTTTTCCAGTTATTCCTTTTGCAAAGTAAGTGAATACTACATCTGCATTCTGTTAACTTTCAGTGCCTCCAAGACCTAGTCATAGTGATCCAGTAGTAGAGAGAGGCAGGAGCGACCCATGCTGCCCTGGGTTTTGCAGTTGTTAGGAATTTAAGTGGTTAACAGTATTGATTTTTTAGAGTCCTTTCAAAGTTTTTTTATAACGTGGGACATTAATGGTATCGATCTATAAATCTTTTCTATTGCTTTCCTGCCACCTTCGTGGAGTGCTGCTACATCCGTTGATTTTAACGATTTTGAGATGACCCCCGTGTCTGGGCTCCCTCTCCAGAGAATATTTTAGGCAGGCGACAGGAGCTTTTTGTATTTCTTCATGAACACAGAGTTCCAGAAATTTGGATCTGGGACGGAGTGCATTGGCATGGTATTAATTTTTTTTTTCGAAGTTCAGCTGGGTTAGGGATATGTCAGAAATTTTGGAGATACTAACAAGATTATGAGTGTCATTCATGAAGAATTCATTCAGTGTAAGTTTATCTTGTCTGTACAAGAGCCCATTACTAGATGCGAGTTTTGTCCTGAATTTGGCATATGAGAAGTATTTTGGACTTCTTTCAAGTTCATTCATTGATTTTAGCTTCTGTCTCTCCTGGACTCTGTACAAGTCATTCAACTTAAATCCAATACCTTCTTTCTCTCTAGCCAGCGCTGCTGCGCACTCAAACTGTTGTTCTGCGAAGGATATGAAACTTGTTGGCCTTGCTGTGCGCAGTTACTTACTATTTAATATAATTTAAGTCATTGATAACAAAAAGGCACAATACCGTAACTGGAACAATGCACAAATAACCCGTGTATAGGAGAGAGGAGCTTACGACGACGTTTAGGTTCTACTTGGTCCTGGCTTTGTCTCTGTAAATGCCTTCCTTTCCCATTAGATTGTAAAATGTTCCAAATTCAGAACACCCGTGACTTAACCTGATTCTTTTTTCCCCTTCTCCCTCTTCTCCTTTCCTCTTTCTCCTTTGGATTTTCTTTCTTCTGCCTTGGGTGTTTGATCCATTATTATTCCACCCCCTCTCCTCGTCGTAGTTGTGCCTACCCTTTGTGAGCCCCTAGCTCCCTTGCAGTGCTCCTCTTTCTTAGTCTTTGACTCCACTACTACTACTACCACCACCACCACCTCTACCACTACTTCTCTTCCTTTCCTACTATCTCTCTTGTCCCGTCCCTGTCTGCTTGTATATATACTCCCTCTTTCCTTTTTGTTAATGTGACTTTGTAAATGGTCCAAGGTGGACCGAAATGTCGTCGTAAGCTCCTCTCTCCTATGTGCAGGTTACTCTTCTTTTGTCTAATCTACTAGTGGGTTTTTCATATTATTTTTTTATTCACATTTTACATTAGTTTCCCTTGAAATTTATCTTCCACGTCTCAAACCATTGTTCGAGTCATTTTGGCTCCTGAATACACACATGTTTAGAGGTTCGGTAATTTTGTTTCTTGTTCGAACTTTGCATTTCTTATAATTTTTATTTCCCTTTCTTGGTTATTAATGTGAATTATGAATAGGATTTGGTAGAGGACACTAGCAAGAGGAACTCCATTTGTTACTTTCAGCCAGACTCGCTCACCTGCTCAAAATTGCTCGTTGAGCCAGTCACCTGTTAAAGTTTGAGGTTTGTATCTTATATCATTCAACTTTAATTAGTTTAACATTGAAAGACTTGTGTGATGAATGGTTTAGAAAACCGACAAGTTGAAGAATTGAGACACTTATGCAACACATGGGAATCTTTATTGAAGAAACGTTTCGCCACACAGTGGCTTCATCAGTCCAATACAAAGTAGAAATAAGAACATAAGAACATAAGAACGAAGGAACACTGCAGAAGGCCTACTGGCCCATGCGAGGCAGGTCCAAGTCTCCTACCGGCTTAAGCCAATGCACCCAACCTAGTCAGGTCAGGTCACATTGACTTAAGGGAGGAACACGGCAACCGACCTGGTAGCACAAGCTATCAGGTCTAACTCACACCCACCCACATCCACTCATGTATTTATCCAACCTATTTTTAAAGCTACACAACGTTCTGGCCTCTATAACGGTACTTGGGAGTTTGTTCCACTCATCCACAACTCTATTACCAAACCAGTACTTTCCTATATCCTTCCTGAATCTGAATTTTTCCAACTTAAAACCATTGCTGCGAGTCCTGTCTAGGCTAGATATTTTCAGCACACTATTTACATCCCCTTTATTTATTCCTGTCTTCCATTTATACACCTCAATCATATCCCCCCTAATTCTACGTCTTTCTAGAGAGTGCAGATTCAGGGCCCTTAGTCTATCCTCATAGGGAAGGTTTCTGATACATGGGATCAACTTTGTCATCCTCCTTTGTACATTTTCCAGAGAATTTATATCCATTCTGTAATAAGGTGACCAAAACTGTGCAGCATAATCTAAATGAGGCCTAACCAACGATGTATAGAGTTGAAGAACAACCTGAGGACTCCTATTATTTATGCTTCGTGATATGAAGCCAAGGATTCTATTAGCTTTATTGCGAACACTTATGCACTGTTGTCTTGGTTTCAGATTACTGCTAACCAGAACTCCTAAATCTTTTTCGCAATCCGTAATATTAAGATCTACATTATTTAGTTTATATGTGGCATGGTTATTGTCCTGTCCAACATTTAGAACTTTGCATTTGTCTATATTAAACTGCATCTGCCACTTCTCCGACCACTGCATTAGTCTATTCAAATCTTCCTGGAGTGCTCGAATGTCCTCGTCAGAATGAATTCGACGGCCTATTTTGGTGTCATCGGCAAACTTGCCGATGTCACTCTTTATGCCCTCATCTATGTCGTTTATGTAGATTGTGAACAGCAGGGGGCCCAACACTGACCCCTGTGGAACACCGCTCGTGACACTTCCCCACTCTGATTTCTCCCCATTTATGCAAACTCTCTGCTGCCTATTTGTCAACCATGCCTCTATCCAGGAAAAAATTTCTCCTCCTATTCCATGTGCTTTAATTTTCCTCAATAGTCTCTGATGTGGGACCCTGTCAAAAGCCTTACTGAAGTCCATATACACAATATCATATTCATTACCATGATCTACCTCCTCAAATACCTTAGTGAAAAAAGTTAATAAATTCGTAAGGCAGGAACGCCCCTTTGTAAAACCATGCTGAGATTCGTTGATTAATTTATGCTTTTCAAGGTGGCTACGAACTGCCTCGGCAATTATTGATTCCATAAATTTTCCCACTATGGAGGTTAGGCTTATTGGTCTATAGTTCGAAGCTAAGGACCTGTCACCTGTTTTGAAAATAGGTATCACATTTGCCATTTTCCACTTATCTGGCACCATGCCAGTTTGTAGTGATATGTTGAAAAGATTAGCCAAATGTGTGCTAAGCTCCTCTTTACATTCCTTTAGAACCCTTGCATACAGTTCATCAGGGCCTGGGGATTTGTTAGGTTTTAATTTATCTATTTGCCTAAGGACCATGTCACTTGTGACCCTAATAGTACACAGTTTATTATCGTCCTGTTCTACATAATTTATCATTACTGGAATATCGCTGCTATCCTCCTGTGTAAAAACTGAGAGGAAGTATGTGTTAAAAATTCTACACATTTCCTTATCACTGTCAGTGAGCTGACCCGAGGAACTTTTGAGTGGGCCTATCTTGTCCCTGATCTTACTTCTGTATACCTGAAAGAATCCTTTTGGGTTAGTCTTCGATTCTCTTGCAACTTTAACCTCATAATCTCTTTTTGCTTTTCTAATTCCCTTTTTTATTTCTCTCTTTAACTGAATATATCGATTTCTCAATTGCCCCTCTCCTCTTTTGATTTGCCTATATATGCCTCTCTTTTGACCAATCAGATATTTTAATCTATTGTTCATCCATTTAGGATCATTTTTGTTTGATCTGATTTCCCTATTTGGAACATAATTTGACTGAGCAGCTAGAACTATGCCCTGGAAAGCATCATATCGGCAACCATCACCACCTACCTGACCCTTAGTCAGGTCATTCCAGTTCAGCCTACCTAAGTAATTTTTCAGTCCTATGAAATCAGCCAAGCGAAAGTCAGGGACGGAGACTTGATTGCCATTATTAGGGGAATTCCATGATATATTAAAACTGAGTGATTTGTGATCACTTTCCCCAAGCTCATCATTAACCTCAAGATTATTAATTAGTGTTTCCCTACTGGCAAGAACCAAGTCAAGGAGGTTATTTCCCCTAGTTGGCTCTGTCACAAACTGTTTTAAAAAACAATCCTGGATCGTATCAAGAAAGTCACCTGACTCTAAATTTCCTGTCAAATTGCTCCAGTCAATCTGTCTATAGTTGAAATCTCCCATTAGCACAACATTTTCGTATGTAGATGCCTTACGAATTTCGTCCCATAGAAGTTTACTGCACTCCCTATCAAGATTTGGGGCCCTGTAAATCACACCCAAAATTAGTTTTTCTCGGCCCTCGAGAAGCTGTAACCAAACAGATTCAGTGGCTGACGCTTCTAATTTAATATCTTGTCTAACACAACAATTTAAATTGTCTCTGACATACATCGCTACTCCACCACCTTTCCTGTTGACCCTGTCAGTGTGGAATAATTTATAGCCTTGTATGTGACATTCAGAGGGCATCTCTCTATCTTTCAGATTGAGCCAGGTCTCTGTTATAGCAATAATATCTATGTCTCCTGCACTTGCAATTAATCTTAGCTCATCTATCTTATTTCTTACACTCCTGCTATTAGTATAGTAAACCTTAAGGGAGCTAGTCCCTTGCTGCCCTCTGCTGTCCCCCTTTGTTTGCTGACCTGATCTATTGTCTTTATTTATAACTTCATGCTGAATGCCTTTTATACATTTACTGTTTCCAACCCAAGTGTTGCAACCTGCTTGTTTCCCACACACACCCATACCTCTATCTTCCATCAGTTTAAAATCATAGGCATTTCACCAATGGCCTTCGAGTCTGCAAGTGCTACCACCCCTGCCCCCGAGAGATGTACCCCATCCCTTGCATACATATCATGTTTGCCATAAAAGTTGTTCCAGTTGTCAATGAATGGGATTGCAAGTTCCTTGCAGTATCTGTCTAGCCAGCAATTTACACCAATTGCCCTAGACAACCATTCATTTCCTACTCCCCTTCTAGGCAAGATGCTACATATGATTGGGATCCCTCCCTTAGACTTAATGAAATCTATAGCTGACCTGTACTTATCTAGCAGCTCTTCTCTCCTACCCTTCCCAATATCATTTCCACCAGCACTGAGACAGATAATGGGCTTGCTCCCATTACCTGACATGATATTATCCAGCCTGTTGACAATGTCCCCAACACCAGCTCCAGGGAAGCACACTCTATCTCTCATCTTCTTATTCCTATTACAAAAAGCACGGTCAATGTATCTTACCTGAGAGTCACCAACCACAAGAATGCGCTTACCTCCATTAGCAGGGGCAGTAGTACCCTTACCTTCACTGGCCACTGAAGTACATTCATCCTGAAGAACAGAGAAGCGATTTCCTACCTTCAGATCTTCACTCTTAACTTTCCTTACTCTGATGCGCCTTCCATTACTGTGAACTACTCGCCACTTGTAGCAGGTGCTGGGCTGCACCTCACTGCTGGTAGCCGTTGCTGCCTCCCCAACTACAGCCTCCTCACAGCGAGAGACAGACTGCACCTCGCTGCTAGAAGCCTCATTCCCCACAACTCCAGCCACCTCACACTCTCACCCAGACCCATTGAGGCGGACCTTCAGCCTCCTAATCTCCTCCTGGAGAAGCAAGACCTCCTCCTTCAACTCTCCAACCTCAATTTTTAAAACACTGCAGAAGCAAGCCATGCTTTGTAACCGTCCACACTAATCCCCAAGGCAGCTCAGGGTCTGTGACCTCACGTGACGACTGACCACTAACCTGGAATCGATGTGTTCAGTCCATCACTCTTGTAGGAAGTGCAGCATAGGGCCAGAGAGGTGGCTTATATACTGCGGTGAGATGAGTTGAAGCAGGAGGAGACGGGATCACAGTGGGACCTGCCACTAGTGTAAGTAGGTCGTCGTCCAAAGGTTGGACAAGCGTTGAAGTCTTTGTACCAAGATTCCATGATGTTGCAGTGTCTGACAGATGTGATGAATGGTTTAGAAAACCGACAAGTTGAAGAATTGAGACACTCATGCAACACATGGGAATCTTTATTGAAGAAACGTTTCGCCACACATGGAATCTTGGTACAAAGACTTCAACGCTTGCCCAACCTTTGGACGACGACCTACTTACACTAGTGGCAGGTCCCACTGTGATCCCGCCTCCTCCTGCTTCAACTCATCTCACCGCAGTATATAAGCCACCTCTCTGGCCCTATGCTGCACTTCCTACATAAGTGATGGACTGAACACATCGATTCCAGGTTGAGGGACTGATTACCTCAAACTTCTACTCTCCTTACCCATTTCTACTTTGTATTGGACTGATGAAGCCACTGTGTGGCGAAACGTTTCTTCAATAAAGATTCCCATGTGTTGCATAAGTGTCTCATTGAAAGACTTATTCAGCATGTGAGAATCTTTATTAAGGAAACGTTTCGCCACACGGTGGCTTCTTCAGTCCAATACAAAGCAGAGAAGGGTAAAGAGAGGAAGAGTTTGAGGTAATCAGTTCCTCAGCCTGGAATCAATGTGTTCAGTCCATCACTCTTGTAGAAAGTGGAGCATATGACTGGAGAAGTAGTTTATATATTGTAGTCAGGTGAGGCGAAGCAGGAGGAGGCGGGATCACAGTGGAACCATCCACTAGTGTAAGTAGGTCGTCGTCCAAAGGTTGGACAATTATTGAAGAATATCTTGTATCAAGTTCCCATGATGTTGCAGTGTCTGACAGATGTGATAAATGGTTTGAAAACCGACAAGTTGAAGATTGAGATACTTATGCAACATATGGGAATCTTTATTAAGGAAACGTTTCGTCACACAGTGGCTTCTTCAGTCCAATACAAAACAGAGAGGGGTAGGGTGAGGGGGATTTTGAGGTAATTAGTTGAATATTCATTTATATGGTACTTTAATGATGGCTTTCTCACGTCAGGGCTCACTGCATCTGCTGGGGTTTTGTTTGATTTTTTTAGAACGTGATAGAATTAGAGTAAATTAGGATCTTTTATTGTGACATTTAAATTAAAATTTTTGTTAATAAATTAGTGATCCTAATTTGGGTTCCAGTGGGTTTCACAGTTGAAGTTAAGCTGATAGGACGATACTTGAGGGCAAATGATCATTTATAAATACGTATCAACATTACAATAGCCAGTTTCCATTAACCTGTAACTTCGTCTCCATTTTTTGATTTCTTGAATATTACTGTTAGTAGGTAAATATCCTCGTGTTCAGACTTAAACTTTTGGATGGTTGACAGCTTAACTTCACCGTCCCTTATATATTGTAACCTGTCTAGGGTCTTAATTACTATAATATTAGGTTTCCATTATGAAGACCGAGTTGAAAGCTGCTTTCAAAACAGAGTTTTTAACTTTATTGCCCACTTTCATTTTACTGATGCAGTCAAAGTTCCTACCGTGGCTTTCACAATTTTTTGACTTGTTACATATTTAAAAAGAAAATCTTCAGAATTTTCCTAAGTGTCGCTGGTAATTTATCCCTCATGGTCGTGTTTAACGATTACATAAATCCCGTTTTCTCTCTAATCGTATATAGGTAACATGTTCCTCAGAGTTTCCTGTTACTTTGAATTCATTACCTGAATTCCTCTTCCGCCCTATGATGCGTACTAAGTCTTGTTTCACATACTACCTTACTCTGACGGTCTTCTTTTGTCCAGTTTTCTTGGGAATATTAATTATCATTATTTATTATAATATAATATTTTAATTTATTCATTTCCTGTATATTGTTTGCTTCTATAGGTTTATTTCTGACTAATACGGTTGGTGTCTTTAATCATCTTTTCAACTTAGCTTCTCTGTGTTATCAAAGTAACGTAGTATTATTTTGGGTCAAGACTGGTCTTTAAGGTTTATAAGATTATGGTCACTATCAGCTGAAGGCTTACAGGAGTTTATTATATCTTTGTCTAGTAAGCATAATACACCAATAACCGACTGAAACGTCGTCGTAAGCTGCTCCCTCCTATGTGCAGGTTATTTGTGTATTGTTCCAGTCACGGTATTGTCTTTTTTTTGGTCCTATCTGTTAAAGATAATGCACATTTTCACTACGTGTTGGGGCCGCAAGATGAGATTAATACCCTCGAAACAGGTGTGGACCCGTCAAGATTAAAAACGTAGATGAATGGTTCAGAGAACCGACATGTTGATAAATTAGACACATGTGAAACTCTTGGGTATCTTTATTGAGGAAACGTTTCGCCACACAGTGGCTTCATCAGTCCATACAAAGGAGAATCTTGAAGAACAGGAGGAGAATGAGGTAATCAGTCCCACATCGACTCAAGGTTGAGGGACTGATTACCTCATTCTCCTCCTGTTCTTCAAGATTCTCCTTTGTGTGGACTGATGAAGCCACTGTGTGGCGAAACGTTTCCTCAATAAAGATACCCAAGAGTTGCACACGTGTCTAATTTATCAAGATTAAAAACGGAAAAAACTGGTATGGCATGAGAAATGGAGGAATACTACAGAAGAAGGGGAGAGATGGAGGAATGAAGAAAATGGAAGGTGAAGATGAGGAGTGGGGGAAGGGAGAACCTGCTAGATGATTGAAATTCTCACACAGTGTTCTGGTAGGTGAAGTATTCGAGTTCAATACAGACTTTGTTGGACAAGTTTGGCGACTCCCACATTCACTTGGCTGCTCTCAGTACTTACCTTGTGGGGCTGAGGTGTTCCCCTCTACCCTTGTGTCCTTTAATATGTCTGTTGGTCCCGGGGTGTGTTGCTCTGTTGGTCCAGTGTCTCTAAACCTGCTAAACCTGGTTGACCCCTCAGGGGAGGTAGGCGCCTAGATGCTGGTCATTGGTTCTGTATCTAAGAAATTGAATCAAACCTGATTATCTCTTTACCTTGGCTCCCTATAACTTCTTGGGGTTTAGTTGAACGAAGAGAATAACAAAGATTGGCTGAATTGTGTGTAAGGAATTATACCGTGCTAGGTTACTTGGTTTAGGTGCTAGATGGGTAGTTGCAGTGTTGATTAACTGACAGTAACAGTTTAGTTGATTGATAAGCTGATTGTTTTTTGTGACGGAGAGGGCTGCTCATGCCTGACTATGGAGGACAATTTGATTACATGTGAGTAAGTGCTTATTTTGGTGAGTGGTTAATGAATGAAGTTTAATGAATGATTGGTGATTGATGGTTATTGACTGGTGGGGTGATTAATAAATGATGGTTAGTGACTGGGTAATTGATGATTGGTGGGTGGTTAGTCATATATGGGTAGTAACCTCAGAGGGGAAAGTAATTAATGGTGAATGACTGGTGAGTAGTTTGATAAGTGAATGATCTGTCATGGACAGGAAGTGACTGGCCTGAGAGGTTAATGGTGGTGTAATTAACCGGCCTGATGACCGTAGCCCTGTGACTGATTTGAGTGGTTAATGGTGGTGTAATTAACTGTAAATGACCGTAGCTCTGAGGAGCTGCTTGGTCTGAGTGCTCTCTAAATACTTTTCATTCTTAAATTCATATCTTATGCCTTCTCTCAAACCTTGATTACCCTTAAACTACCCCTCAAGGGGCTTTGTAACCTCTACTGGTTTAGCAAAAATCCTTAAACTACAGCTTTAACAAAACTGGTATTACTTAAAGTGGTGGCAGTGTTTAAAGTACTGTTGGTTTAATTAGTGATGTTAGTAGTGGTGCTGTTGCTAGTGCCGTTGTTGGTGCTGTTGTTTGTGCCGTTGTTTTTGGTGCTGCTGTTGTGCTGTGTAATAGCCACGAGGTTTAGATTTACCTCGAACTTAATAGGAAGCTGTAGTGTTCAGAAAAATCGTAGATTTACCGAGTATTTTTTTTTTTCAGAGGTAGAAGAAGGGGTGTGATTTTTGCTCTATCATCAACTTGAGATAGAATTTGCGTGTATAGTGTACAACTAAATACTCTTTTCTCTTGTTGTTGGCTGGGCTGGTGAAGGAAGATCCAGCTGTTCTTAAGTGCTAGCCTTGTCGTCTCAGCTGTTAAGAAGTGTAGGCCTAAAATTCTGATGTATGTACCAGGACATATGTGATCTGTTACATTGAGTTGGAGGCAGAGCAACAACGCTTTAAAAAACATCAAGAATAGCAAGAGTACTTGGTATTTACATGTCTCACAGATCACTCTCATAACCCGCCTCCCGCATATAGTCCCCTTCTAGTAATCTTGTTTATTTCGTACGTTATTAGTAATATGTTTCCCTTCCTCTTTATTATTATTATTATTATTATTATTTGTATATCATTTTCCCCAGTATAATTTACCCTAATATTTCAAATACTGATTAAGTGTTGAAAGTGTTGTGTTGCGAGGTGAAGGAGACGCACCTCGGAGTGACACATTCCATCTTTTAGCATTCGTCGTCATTCTGTCTCATTTCTCTACAATATTTCCTTACCTCTCCAGTTCCTCATTTTAATGCTTTTCTTCTCCATTCTCCATTTCCTCAACTCTCCACTTTCTCCTAGTACACACACCCCTCTCCCCTCCACCCTCCCTTTATTCATCCTCCCCTCTGCTCCACCCCTCTTATTTTTCCTTCTCCGTCTCCTCCCATCCCCCGTCTACTCCACCC
Organism: Cherax quadricarinatus; assembly: GCF_038502225.1. Classification (NCBI taxonomy): domain Eukaryota; kingdom Metazoa; phylum Arthropoda; class Malacostraca; order Decapoda; family Parastacidae; genus Cherax; species Cherax quadricarinatus. The sequence continues at coordinate 42,283,051 of NC_091300.1, read as the reverse complement.
AACCCCCGTCTACTCCACCCAACCCCCGTCTACTCCACCCAACCCCCGTCTACTCCACCCAACCCCCGTCTACTCCACCCAACCCCCATCTATTCCACCCAACCCCCGTCTATTCCACCCAACCCCCGTCTACTCCACCCAACCCCCGTCTACTCCCCCCAACCCCCGTCTATTCCACCCAACCCCCGTCTATTCCACCCAACCCCCGTCTATTCCACCCAACCCCCGTCTACTCCACCCAACCCCCGTCTACTCCACCTAACCCCCGTCTATTCCACCCAACCCCCGTCTACTCCACCCAACCCCCGTCTACTCCACCCAACCCCCGTCTACTCCACCCAACCCCCGTCTACTCCACCCAACCCCCGTCTACTCCTCCCAACCCCCGTCTACTCCTCCCAACCCCCGTCTACTCCTCCCAACCCCCGTCTACTCCTCCCAACCCCCGTCTACTCTCAACCCCCGTCTACTCCTCCCAACCCCCGTCTACCCCCAACCCCCGTCTACTCCCAACCCCCGTCTACTCCCAACCCCGTCTACTCCTCCCAGCCCCCGTCTACTCCCAACCCCCGTCTACTCGCAACCCCCGTCTACTCGCAACCCTCATCTACACCCAACCCCCGTATACTCCCAACCCCCGTCTACTCCACCCAACCCCCGTCTACTTCTCCCAACCCCCGTCTACTCCCAACCCCCGTCTACTCCCAACCCCCGTCTACCCCCAACCCCCGTCTACCCCCAACCCCCGTCTACTCCCAACCCCCGTCTACTCCCAACCCCCGTCTACTCCCAACCCCCGTCTACTCCCAACCCCCGTCTACTCCCAACCCCGTCTACTCCTCCCAGCCCCCGTCTACTCCCAACCCCCGTCTACTCCTCCCAACCCCCGTCTACCCCCAACCCCCGTCTACTCCCAACCCCCGTCTACTCCCAACCCCGTCTACTCCTCCCAGCCCCCGTCTACTCCCAACCCCCGTCTACTCGCAACCCCCGTCTACTCGCAACCCCCATCTACACCCAACCCCCGTCTACTCCCAACCCCCGTCTACTCCACCCAACCCCCGTCTACTTCTCCCAACCCCCGTCTCCTCCCAACCCCCGTCTACTACTCCCAACCCCCGTCTACTCCCAACCCCCGTCTACTCCCAACCTCCGTCTACCCCCAACCCCCGTCTACCCCCAACCCCCGTCTACTCCCAACCCCCGTCTACTCCCAACCCCCGTCTACTCCCAACCCCCGTCTACTCCCAACCCCGTCTACTCCTCCCAGCCCCCGTCTACTCCCAACCCCCGTCTACACCCAACCCCCGTCTACCCCCAATCCCCGTCTACCCCCAATCCCCGTCTACTCCCAACCCCCGTCTACCCCCAACCCCCGTCTACTCCCAACCCCCGTCTACTCCCAACCCCCGTCTACTCCACCCCATGCCCTCTCAACTTCACCCTCCACTCCACCTTCAAGTAATACAGTACCGACAAACTCTGTCAAACATTCTTTTATTCCTGAAAACTCAGGTTTGATAGAAAGTTTAATTTTCCTCAGAGTTCGTGTTATATGTGTATGTATTCGTATTTTCTGAAGGTGTTCGTGTGTCGCGTGTGTGTTCGTGTGTCGTTTGGGTATAAGTTCTCGTGAGTGTGTCGTATGCGTGTTGTGTAAATGTTATTGTGTGGTGTTCTCTGTCGTCAGCGTGTCGTATAAGTGCATTTTGTAAATGTTCGTGAGTGTGTAGTGTACGTGTACGTTTTAGTGTCCTGTTTTTGTGAGTATGTTATGTAGGTGGTAAATAACTGTTATTTAACCAAGGGTGATTGTTATAATAATAATAATATATTATTATTATTATTATTATTATTTATTATTAATTATTATTATTATTTTAACTCACCGGCCGTCTCCCACAGAGGCAGGGTGACCCAAAAGAGAAACGCTTTCTTAAAGCTTTTCTTTTTACATTTAGTAATTTACAAAGGAGAAGGGTTACTTGCTCCCAGGATTTTAGTAGCCTCTGTTATTATTAAGATTACTACTGATCTGGAAATCTTCAAACCTTGTGTGGGTTGGTCAGTACAACAAGTGATTAATGCTTGATCCTCTCCCGCAAAGCTCAAAGATACGAGTTCATTTCAGTTCTCTCTCAGTAGCGTGGAATGGTGTTGGATCTCATTTAGCATCATTTATATACTTAGGAAGTATATTCTGCACTGTACAACAGTGTAATATATAACTTTTTTTTTATCAGATTTACAAACGACTTTATAGACATTAAAATAACAGTTTAGATTTATAATAGCACATTGCGTATGCTTTCACTGGTTATAAATTATAATTTTTTTTTTTCAGAGGATAGCCCAACTCAGTTTGACTTAATTCCACTGGGTTCCTCAGATATACCGTTATGTAAGAATGTGATGGGCATGTAGCAGTACTAGACTTCGCATTAGACAACGCTTCGACTTAAATAGGGCTTCGTTAATACTTTAGGCTTATTTAAGACGAAGTGTCTAACGTGACCGCTAAGCTACGTGTGTTGTTACGTAACATAGTTTCTGGACAACTCCCCAGTCGTTACATTCCCTTTGGATTGAACCCAGAGATAACTTGACATAAAAATATGGGATTTAACAGGCATGTAAGTTAAATATGATAACTTATTTCCCCCGCCCTCTCCCCCACCCCAAAAAAAGGTGCATTAGTTAAGATAATAGATTAAAAGGGTATAATTCTTACAAGGAAAACCCCATAGTTATACATTTACATAGCTTGTTTGAATTGTACAGTGTAAGTCAGATCAATGTTGCAGTACAACATGACTGACTTCTGTCAGTGCATAATGTAAAGAATACACAATAAGTTTCCTCCTGCGCTAGTCTAAAATAGATTTATACTATTATTGGCACTGACATGTTTAAGTAACCATTCCAGTCTTTTTTTTCCCTTTCTAGAAGGTGGTAGTTCGTGCCTGGTTATCTAGAATGGCGAGTTGGCGATTTTTGACCAGAGGTTTAGAAAGATGGGGAGAGGAAGAAGGATAGGTAAGGATGGAATATAGGAAAAGGGTGGGTGGGGAGAATCTAGAGTGGATAATACAGTATTATACTCGATTTCCCTTAGAACAACATTTTGGTTCCTAACCTTTACCAAATTTTAGGCAATTCTGGACACTGTCAGTAATTATGTAGATACGTTTAATTTTAGAGGCGTCACTCAGTCCGCAACGTTCAGCATTTCTTTTTTTTTCCACAGAATACCAAGAAGAGTAAGAGTTATCTACATAATACTGAAAAAAACCGGCTTTAGAATATAGTGTGTTATGGCTAGTAAGCGCTGTGCTTGTCTTGGGAGAAAACTTTATCCTGGCAGCTGGATTTTACTGCAGTGTTAGTTATTAGTTCACCTGAGAGTCAAGAGTCGAAGGATGTTCCTAGACTCTTTGCTGGAGTTTCTGTTCTCCGCTACTTGGTAACTTATTTTAAACTGTAGTTCAAATCAGATTGTTTTAGATATAATTTGTGTATTAACCATTGTCTGCTTGACTTCGGTTTAATTAGCACTGTGTCTATCTTCTTGGATCGTCATGGGTCACTATGAGAGCGTTCTTAACTGTATACAGGAAAGATCTTACCTTTAACACTGATAGGTAAAAGAAGAGTAGATAGCACCAGAAGAGTAGAGGGCACCAGAAGAGTAGAGAGCACCAGAAGAGTAGAGAGCACCAGAAGAGTAGAGAGCACCAGAAGAGTAGAGAGCACCAGAAGAGTAGAGAGCACCAGAAGAGTAGAGAGCACCAGAAGAGTAGAGAGCACCAGAAGAGTAGAGAGCACCAGAAGAGTAGAGAGCACCAGAAGAGTAGATAGCACCAGAAGAGTAGATGGCACCAGAAGAGTAGAGAGCACCAGAAGAGTAGAGAGCACCAGAAGAGTAGAGAGCACCAGAAGAGTAGAGAGCACCAGAAGAGTAGAGAGCACCAGAAGAGTAGAGAGCACCAGAAGAGTAGAGAGCACCAGAAGAGTAGAGAGCACCAGAAGAGTAGAGACTTTAATATAACTCGATGTACTTTCGGATTTAGCAATTTGCTTTATTTTGGTTAGATAAGATCTAGATACCGACAGAAATTATGTCTTTCATATTTGTTTATAATTCATGCTATTACCATTAAGATACTTTTCTACATGATCATCTGCCGTTTCTTATACTGGTTGAACTGTATTTACTAAATCCCAAAATACTATGGTTTTTATTAAAGTATATACACGCACATCAGTATATCCATCCTCTGAAGGTACATTATTTCCTATGTATTGATTAGAGAATGCCTCTTCTGATCGGCTTCAAACCTTGGCATACCTTAACTGGAAGCATTTTTAATTTATTTCGGGTTGTGTGTGTACCAATTTTCCATTTTAAAGCAATTTTATTAAATTATATAATTTTAAAAAATAATATATACATTTTTTTGCATGGGATTGAAGAGAAAAGAAAAGCATTTTGAGGTTTATAAACTTAAGAGGATAAACTTTCCTGTTTTTAGGATATAAATCTCTAAGATAATATGGGAATGCCTCTTCAATTTAGCTTCAAAGCTGGTGTTGTTCAGCAGGAAGTTAGAATCTGGTTTGGCTTTTATATTTCCTAATATATTATTTTCATTGTAGAATTGTGATATTAATTTCCATATGATGACTTGTGTCATTTCCGATTCGCTTCAAAGCTTCACTGCTGATATTTAACTCCATTACAAGCTTATGCCGCATTGAGATACGATCTTTTATCGTATCATGCATCTAGTTGATCTTGACTCAAGAAATCGTAATGACACGATTGCAAATAAACCATACCCCCGGCCGGGATTGAACCCGCTGTCATAGAGTCTCAAAACTCCAGCCCGACCGCGGGTTCAATCCCGGCCGGGGGTATGGTTTAGTTGATCTTGAAGTTGCTGGACGCCTTAGATCATACAGCTTTTCCTATGTTCAATCTCCTTCGATAGCTCTATATGTACTACCGCCGATCATAGTCCCCATTGCTGATGGTGTATGCAACACTGCCCAAGTAAACACAGACTTCGGACACCACAAGAATTTTCCAAGAGGTCAAACCATCAGTTACCTTGGCTGCTACGATGTTTGAAAAACACGTTATGACGCATTCCACGTGATAATTTATATAAAAGGAGTTGTGTCCTGAGACTCCATCTCATCAGACGTGTATTGTGGTAATTAAGTTAGGCAATATCTTGTGTTCATGGTTTTATTAAGGAAAATTCAGGGTGCCAGTACTATATGTTGGCATTCCTTCAACTTATGTTCTTGCCAAACACAACCACGATCCTACAGTTCATCTCGGGCAGCTGAAAGTATGGTTATCCGGATTTATGTAGCAGTGAGTCCATCACTCTAGATTCGTCGGGTTAGTCAAGGACCCTTAGCTTGATTGCTAGCGAACTCGGCTCACACACAGAGATTCGTGGTTCGATCCCCGGTACAGATGGAAACATTAGGCCTTGTTTCCCTAAGACACTTGCTGTCCCTCTTCACCTATCAGTAAAATAGTTACCTGGATGTTAGGCGACTGGTGTGGGTCGCATCCTGGGAACAAAACTGACCTAATTTGCCTGAAATCCCCTGCATAACAAGGGGCTTTCTATATAGTGGTATGTCGTTGATGGCAGCTAGGCCATAATACGATGTACATGTAGAAAAAGAAAATTATTATTATTTATTTATTATTATTATTGGTATAAACCTTGGTAATAAATACCGACAAGTTGGTTTAGAAAGACACGTAAGCAAACACTATAACATATTTATTAGAAAACGTTTCGGTCCTGGAACCTTGATCACTTCTAACATACAGAGGTAGAAAGACATTATATATATAGGCGGAGAGTGAGATGTGACGCACGTGACCTGAGGAATGTCATAAGAACATAAGAATGGAGGAACACTGTAGAAGGCCTACTGGCCCATGCGAGGCGAGGGTAGACGATGAAATCACGTGACTCCTGTGTTGTTGGGTTGGTGCTGCTTAAGTATCATGTATGCCAATGTTTTTGAAATTTTGTAGTTTCCAGTGTTGCGTTCTATAGTGTCGGTGACGGTGATTAGTGAGGCTTCTAGGCACCGTCGGCGTCTGAGGTCTGGTTCGGTGAGAACGAGTTGTGCCTCGTTCCAGTTCATCAAATGCCCCGTGGAGTCTCTGTGGAGGACACAGGCGTACCTTACATCGTCTCTGTTAGAGGCATTTCGATGCTCATTCAGGCGGACTGCAAGATCTCTGCCTGTCTCGCCTACATATTTCTTGGGACAGAACCCACAGGGGATAGTGTAGACGCCTGCTGTAGAAGTTAGAGGTGTGGGGCTGCGTTTAGTAGTGAGGTCTTTGATAGAGGATGTGTTTATGGTGGAAACGTTGATGTTACTCATACCAAGTGCCCGGCGAGTATTCGTGGCAACATCGCCACATGGGAGTACTATGAACTGTTTAGGGGGCTGTTCCATGGGCGGTTTGTTGAGGATAGCTTGTGCCTTGAGTCTGCAATCTCGGATGAAGAAAGATGGGAACTGAAGACGTGTAAAGGCTTGTGTTATGTAAGTGCATTCTTCTTCTAGAGCTCTCAAGAAGAAGCCAATGAGGACTCCTCTCTTAGTGCGGGTATCTTGGTGTGAATAAAAGTGTATAAGATCGTCCTTGTTGGTAGGTTTTCTATACACTTTGAAGAGAAGTTTGTCACTGTCGGGAGATCTGCACAGTAGAACGTCGAGGAAAGGAAGTTTGCCATCATTTTCGAGTTCAAGTGTAAACTTTATTGATGGTTCAACTGCATTGATCTTGTTGAGAAGGGCCTGGATATTGAGACGTCTCGGATAGAAAACCAATATATCATCAACGTATCTTAGCCAGGTAACGGTGTTGGGAATGAGGGTGCTGAATTTCTCTGTCTCCAAGTTTTCCATGAAGAGGTTGGCAAGCACAGCACTGAGCGGGCTGCCCATTGCCATCCCAAAGCATTGTTTGTAACAGTTGTCCTGATACTTGAAGAAGTTGAAATTAACACACAGTTCCACTAGATTGATGAAATCTAGAAGAGGTAAAGGGAGGTCGTGGTTTTCAGTGAGCCTCTGTCTCAGAATGTTGATTGCAGCGTCAGTAGGAACGTTGGTAAAGAGGGCTGTGACATCGAAGGAAGCCATGCTTTTGTTTTTGACATTCAGGCTCTGATGAACTGCGACATGCTCAGAAGGAGACCTCATTACGTGCCGCTCAGATTCGTGCTTCACTTCCTACTCCTGACAGAAGGACTGCAGAATATATACTCAGCCAAGTTACCACTGACAACATCCAACAGAAATTGAAGCTATCACGAAAACTACAAGACCTGTGTTCCCACAGCAAATGGAGCAAAATGGGACGACCAGAAATCATAAATAACTTATCTTCCTATACACTAACCGTCACCGAGACAGAAGCCCTCAGCCTAGGGCTCAAGTTTACTACTGGCATCAACAAGAAACATAATCTGGTGGATATGGTAACCAAGAACCAACCTTTTGGAGACTCTGAGTTTCAAAAGGGCTTTGTCCAAGGAATCATCACTGCTGCAGCTACTGAGCCTTCAAGACCGGTCATTCCCAGAAGATACATCCAAGCACTCAGGAACTTGGCCAACAACGATGATATCGTCATTACAACCGCTGACAAAGGAGGTGGTGTGGTGTTACTCAACACTGTCGACTACAACAATAAAGTCTTAAATCTTCTCAACGATGCCAACACATACCAGCCTGTATCGGAATCAGTGCTACTTCAAAGTACCCAGACTTTCCTTCAAAAGGCTCGTAGCATCTTACGAAAATCAGAAGGCAAAAAACTACTTAAACTTTTACCTGGTCAACCGAAACCAGCACGCCTGTATGGCCTTCCTAAGACACACAAACCTGGCATCCCACTACGGCCTATCACTTCGGGCATAGGGAGTGCACCACACAGACTAGCCGGCCACCTTGCCAAATACCTTTCAGCGCTTCTGGGCACTGACGCTGCAATCAACATTCTGAGACAGAGGCTCACTGAAAACCACGACCTCCCTTTACCTCTTCTAGATTTCATCAATCTAGTGGAACTGTGTGTTAATTTCAACTTCTTCAAGTATCAGGACAACTGTTACAAACAATGCTTTGGGATGGCAATGGGCAGCCCGCTCAGTGCTGTGCTTGCCAACCTCTTCATGGAAAACTTGGAGACAGAGAAATTCAGCACCCTCATTCCCAACACCGTTACCTGGCTAAGATACGTTGATGATATATTGGTTTTCTATCCGAGACGTCTCAATATCCAGGCCCTTCTCAACAAGATCAATGCAGTTGAACCATCAATAAAGTTTACACTTGAACTCGAAAATGATGGCAAACTTCCTTTCCTCGACGTTCTACTGTGCAGATCTCCCGACAGTGACAAACTTCTCTTCAAAGTGTATAGAAAACCTACCAACAAGGACGATCTTATACACTTTTATTCACACCAAGATACCCGCACTAAGAGAGGAGTCCTCATTGGCTTCTTCTTGAGAGCTCTTCGCATCTCCAGCCCTTGTTTTCTAGAAGAAGAATGCACTTGCATAACACAAGCCTTTACACGTCTTCAGTTCCCATCTTTCTTCATCCGAGATTGCAGACTCAAGGCACAAGCTATCCTCAACAAACCGCCCATGGAACAGCCCCCTAAACAGTTCATAGTACTCCCATGTGGCGATGTTGCCACGAATACTCGCCGGGCACTTGGTATGAGTAACATCAACGTTTCCACCATAAACACATCCTCTATCAAAGACCTCACTACTAAACGCAGCCCCACACCTCTAACTTCTACAGCAGGCGTCTACACTATCCCCTGTGGGTTCTGTCCCAAGAAATATGTAGGCGAGACAGGCAGAGATCTTGCAGTCCGCCTGAATGAGCATCGAAATGCCTCTAACAGAGACGATGTAAGGTACGCCTGTGTCCTCCACAGAGACTCCACGGGGCATTTGATGAACTGGAACGAGGCACAACTCGTTCTCACCGAACCAGACCTCAGTCGCCGACGGTGCCTAGAAGCCTCACTAATCACCGTCACCGACACTATAGAACGCAACACTGGAAACTACAAAATTTCAAAAACATTGGCATACATGATACTTAAGCAGCACCAACCCAACAACACAGGAGTCACGTGATTTCATCGTCTACCCTCGCCTCGCATGGGCCAGTAGGCCTTCTACAGTGTTCCTCCATTCTTATGTTCTTATGACATTCCTCAGGTCACGTGCGTCACACCTCACTCTCCGCCTATATATATAATGTCTTTCTACCTCTGTATGTTAGAAGTGATCAAGGTTCCAGGACCGAAACGTTTTCTAATAAATATGTTAGTGTTTGCTTACGTGTCTTTCTAAACCATTATTATTATTATTATTATTATTATTATTATTATTATTATTATTATTGTTGTTGTTGTTGTTGTTTTGTGATTTAAGTGAGTGAGAGTTAAGAGGGTAGTTACCTCGGTGTGGAATGACTCAGCCAGCCAGACCCTCTCAAGCCTTCACCTCGCACACATCACACTATAGATCTGCGTCGCTTTATAAGAATATAAGAAAGAAGGAACACTGCAACAGGCTTACTGATCCATGCGAAGAAGGTCCATGTCCCCTTTCCCCCGGGGATTAGCCCAATGGCCCAACTAGTCAGGTCACTTCCACTTAAGGAAGGAGCACGGCATCAGACCTAGTAGCACAAGCTAGTCAGGTCCAACTCACACCCACCCACACCCACTCATAAGAACATAAGAACGAAGGAACACTGCAGAAGGCCTACTGGCCCATGCGAGGCAGGTCCAAGTCTCCTACCGGTTTAAGCCAATGCACCCAACCTAGTCAGGTCAGGTCACATTGACTTAAGGGAGGAACACGGCAACCGACCTGGTAGCTCAAGCTATCAAGTCCAACTCACACCCACCCACATCCACTCATGTATTTAACCAACCTATTTTTAAAGCTACACAACGTTCTGGCCTCTATAACTGTACTTGGGAGTTTGTTCCACTCATCCACAACTCTATTACCAAACCAGTACTTTCCTATATCCTTCCTGAATCTGAATTTTTCCAACTTAAAACCATTGCTGCGAGTCCTGTCTAGGCTAGATATTTTCAGCACACTATTTACATCCCCTTTATTTATTCCTGTCTTCCATTTATACACCTCAATCATATCCCTCCTAATTCTACGTCTTTCTAGAGAGTGCAGATTCAGGGCCCTTAGTCTATCCTCATAGGGAAGGTTTCTGATACATGGGATCAACTTTGTCATCCTCCTTTGTACATTTTCCAGAGAATTTATATCCATTCTGTAATACGGTGACCGAAACTGTGCAGCATAATCTAAATGAGGCCTAACCAATGATGTATAGAGTTGAAGAACAACCTGAGGACTCCTATTATTTATGCTTCTTGATATGAAGCCAAGGATTCTATTAGCTTTATTGCGAACACTTATGCACTGTTGTCTTGGTTTCAGATTACTGCTAACCAGAACTCCTAAATCTTTTTCGCAATCCGTAATATTAAGATCTATATTATTTAGTTTATATGTGGCATGGTTATTGTCCTGTCCAACATTTAGAACTTTGCATTTGTCTATATTAAACTGGATCTGCCACTTCTCCGACCACTGCATCAGTCTATTCAAATCTTCCTGGAGTGCTCGAATGTCCTCGTCAGAATGAATTCGACGGCCTATTTTGGTGTCATCGGCAAACTTGCCGATGTCGCTCTTTATGCCCTCATCTATGTCGTTTATGTAGATTGTGAACAGCAGGGGGCCCAACACTGACCCCCTGTGGAACACCGCTCGTGACGCTTCCCCACTCTGATTTCTCCCCATTTATGCAAACTCTCTGCTGCCTCTATCCAGGAAGAAATTTCTCCTCCTATTCCATGTACTTTAATTTTCCTCAATAGTCTCTGATGTGGGACCCTGTCAAAAGCCTTACTGAAGTCCATATACACAATATCATATTCATTACCATGATCTACCTCCTCAAATACCTATTTTTAAAACTACACAACGTTTTAGCCTCAATAACTGTACTCGGGAGTTTGTTCCACTCATCCACAATTCTATTACCAAACCAGTGCTTTCCTATATCGTTCCTGAATCTGAATTTTTCCAACTTGAAACCATTGCTGCGAGTCCTGTCTTGGCCGGAAATTTTCAGCACGCTATTTACATCCCCTTTATTTATTCCTGTTTTCCATTTATACACCTAGATCACATCCCTCCTAATTCTACGCCTTTCGAGAGAGTGCAGATTCAGGGCCCTCAGTCTATCCTCATAGGGAAGATTTCTGAGACATGGGATCAACTTTGTCATCCTCCTCTGTACGTTTTCCAGTGCCTTTATATCCATTCTGTAATATGGTGACCAGAAATGTGCAGCATAGTCTAAATGAGGCCTAACCAAGGATACATAGAATTGAAGAACAACCCTAGGACTTCTATTATTTATACTTCTAGATATGAAGCCAAGAATTCTGTTAGCTTTATTGCAAACACTAATGCACTGTTGTTTAGGTTTTAGATTACTGCTAACCAGAACTCCTAAATCCTTTTCGCAATCAGTAGTATTAAGATCTACATTAGTTTATATGTGGCATGGTTATTTTCCTGTCGAACATTTAGAACTTTGAATTTGTCTATAATAAACTGCATCTGCCACTTCTCTGACCATTGCATCAGTCTATTCAAATCCTGGAGTGCTCTAATCTCCTCATTAGAATGCATTGGACGGCCTATTTTGGTGTCATCATCAAATTTGCTTATGTCGCTGTTTATTCCCTCATCTATGTAGTTTATGTAAATTGTGAACAACCAGGGGCCCAACACTGACCCCTGTGGAACACCGTTTGTGACGTGCCCCCATTCTGATTTCTCCCCATTTATGCAAACCCTCTGTTGCCTATTTGTCAGCCATGCCTCTACCCAGGAAAAAAATTCTATTCCGTGTGCCTTAAGTTTCCTCAATAACTTCTGATGTGGAACTCTATCGAAAGCTTTACTGAAGTCAATATACACAATATCATATTCATTACCATGATCTACCTCCTCAAATACCTTAGTGAAAAAAGTTAGTAAATTCGTAAGGCAGGAACGCCCCTTTGTAAAACCGTGTTGAGATTCATTAATCAATTTATGCCTATCAAGATGGCTAGGAATTGCTTCGGCAATTACTGATTCCATAAATTTTCCCACTATGGAAGTAAGGTTTATTGGTCTATAGTTCGAAGCTAAGGACCTGCCACCTGCCTTGTAAATAGGTACTACATTTGCCATTTTCCACTTATCAGGCACTATGCCAGTTTGTAGTGATATGTTGAAAAGATTAGCCAAAGGTATGCTAAGTTCCTCTTTACATTCCTTTAACACCCTTACAAACAGTTCATCAGGGCCTGGGGATTTGTTAGGTTTTAGTTTCTCTCTGAGTGTGTATTGACTGTTGTCATGGAGTGTTCTCACTACTGCTCCATAACTTTATTGTGTTACACGGTTATCTTACGTTTGACTGTGCCTAGTGTAAATAATGTGTGTAATTTCGGTGTTGGAATATTGTTATTTTAAAGTACATTTTGTGTATTCTTTAATTCCCCGCTGTGGCTAATTCTGAATACTACTAAGCCGATGTATAACAAGACACAGTACCATAGGCCTATGGAAAAATATTTGTAAACAAAAATTTTCTGCCCTGGTGTTACAACAAGTAAACTTTTTCTCCTCAAACATTATTATCATTATAACTCTCAATCAATTGTAAAAAAAAAAAACAATAACATGAATAAGTTTCGGTTCATTATGACAATGCTAGTATATTGAAGCAAGTGCTGGGTGTTTCCCTATTTACTTTGTTACAATCTATGAGAGAAATGTTTCAAAATAATATAGTATTATTTTTATTGTTAATGTTAAAGTTTAATTAAAATTCTCTAACTCATAGATCTTGTTATAGGTGAGTGTGTTGCTACAACGCAAGAAACAAGTGTGCTGACGCGATGGAGGAAGACACAGGTGAGTGTGGTAGGTAAGACACATAGGCAACAGTTAGGCAACTTTATTCCGAAACGTTTCGCCTACACAGTAGGCTTCTTCAGTCGAATACAGAAAGTAGGCAGGAACAGTAGAGATGTGAAGATGATGTAATCAGTCCATCACCCTTGAAGTCGTAGAATTTGAGGTTGTCAGTCCCTCAGCCTGGAGAAGTTCAGTTCCATAGTCAGGTATTATCTGATAATATTATCTGATAATACCTGACTATGGAACTGAACTTCTCCAGGCTGAGGGACTGACAACCTCAAATTCTACGACTTCAAGGGTGATGGACTGATTACATCATCTTCACATCTCTACTGTTCCTGCCTACTTTCTGTATTCGACTGAAGAAGCCTACTGTGTAGGCGAAACGTTTCGGAATAAAGTTGCCTAACTGTTGCCTATGTGTCTTACCTACCAACCTGTCGGTATAGTATACCATTTTGATGATCACAGGTGAGTGTGTTGACGCGACACAATCATGGGTCACAGGATGGCTGGTAGGAAGAAGTGATTTTTATAAAGATATATCCATCAATATTAAGCGGTTCAACAAAATATATATGCATAGGAAAGAAAAGAAAAGAGGGAGGGGAGGAGGGAAATTTGGGCATTGATTATTGAAGAAAACATGCGTACTTCAGTATGCCATGTATATACATTGTTGCAGTAGCCTCTCGACATTATAAAACTGCATTATATGCCTGAGTGTACTTGTACTAGCCTCGCAACAACCAACATGAATGCCACAAAATAAATCCTATCTTAGTTGTGCTTAACACTGGTTATATGTAGGATGACTAGTGATAAGCTGGACTGGACTAAGCTATATTAATTTACCAGAGACCAGATTGCTGGGCTAGTTTGGTACAGAAAAAAAATGCGCACCATGTTTATTCACAGAGCTGCATATAAAGGGCGACAGTATACATATAGACAGACATGTATTGCGGAGTTCGTCAGGAGATACTGGAGTAAGAAATACACACGTTGGATGTCTTGAAGGTGTATAATTAAGAGTCTAGAGGAGTAGTGTAGGAGCCTGCATGTCTTGTCTATGCGTACTGAGTTGACCGAGAGTGACAGAGTGGGGCTTCTGGCCTATGGATCACATGTGAAGATCTCATGATGTCATAGCTAGCAAAGGAGCATATCTATAAAGTAGCTGGGATTATCTAAGTATACTACACAGTACACAGTAACACAACTGACAGCTCGGCGACACTAACATATGGTGTCCCGACATACAGCTAACTTATATGCACTATAGAGTATACGCATTATGGCTCTGGGCTGATTCTATACAATATCAATGTGCACAACAGTTGAACATAAAGAATTATACATGATAATTGATTGTAATACATTACAAATTATAATTTATCACTAATCATGGTAACTGATAGAATGAATGATGGTATAGTTCAACAAAAGTGATTGAGATAGAGATAGAGATCAATCGATCAATCTGTATTCATGTGATCTATGGATTCTGAGGAAATATGTTTACAAAGAAGAAAGTTTTTTAACAGAAAAGGCAGACTTGGTGCACACAAGTCTTTTACTGTTAATTCTCAGAACTCGGAGAGAACACGAACACAAAAAAAAGTTTGAACATCATTAAGTTTACATAGACACACAGTGGAAATACTCTTTAGATTATAATATTCATCTATAGAGAGTATATACATTTAACTCCAACTCTGCAAGGGTGAGATTTACATATGCAGAGGGGGGTCAAACTCTGTAGCAACGGCTAACACATGCCATGGTTCAGGATTTAAATTGGTATTTACAACTGAAACTTGGGGGATTCCTCATTACTTGTCGTGTACATAAGGAAAAACAACAGTCAGGTTGTTCAGCTGTCTGGTTGTTAGAGGTAGAAGGTACTGCATCAGGAGGATTGTCAGAGTCTGTCGCATATGTCTGGATGTTCGGAACCTCGTCATCATCGCATACTAACTTCATATGATCTAAATGCGATTCTATATACTGACCAGTACTGATTTCTCTAACTTTATACTTATTGCCACTGGCATGTTCGACTATTCGATATGGACCAACAAACTTTTGATCGAGCTTAGGCACTACAGATGTCTTATTAAAATTAATCAACATAACTCTCGAACCCACTTAAATTTTGGTTGGCTTTGCTCGAGTATTAGTGACTCTTGTAAATTTTGCTGTTGATTTATGAAGTGTTTCTCGGATTCTTCTAAAAACACCTCGAGCTAGCTGATACGAGTCGCTATGAAATCATCAGGATTATAATTCGGTTTTGGATGAGAATATAACAACTCGTATTGTAAACGCTTATCTACACAATACAATGCATAATGTGGAGTGTCACCTATAAAATCATTGTAAGCAGAATTTATGGCACACTGAACATCAGGTATAACTTCATCCCAGGTTACATTATTGGGATTAACAGTGGTTCTCAACACATCAAGTACTTACTGAAGGAGTGGACAGGCTCGGTGGAGTAGATGGACTCTTCCGATTGAAATGGTGAATGCTATAACCAGAAATATTAGCAAGGGAGAAATGGATCTTACTATCTCTTACAACATGTAATGATTGCTCGACGTACAACACTTTTACCTTGCAAGGATCACTGTCACTTAGAATGTTATCACCATCTGGAACACGAGGGACAACAACAGTCACTCTAGTGAGTGCCCTAGCCATAACAGAAACGTCTTTCTGCGGACGGCCTGTGACATCAACAAGAGATGGCATAAATCATTTCAAGTGGTCTTTTATCAACAAGGCGTCCCCTGTGGAGGAACAACCACTTGAACAAGCAGCCATCGCTGGGATAGCAGTCTCAGCACCCAAGGTTGTCTGACTTTCCTCTGACACCCAAGGTAACTGTACGCTGTCCTACGTGGAAGATACTGTAGGGACTAAATTCCAAGCAGGAGTGACAGGATTAATAGTGCCTGACTCTTTGGTTACATTACTAGGTAATGCACATGTCAACAGGGACTAAATCTGAACTTCACACTCCGCAGCAGTGTGACAAATCTCGGATCCAAGCTGCGTGGTAGCTAGATGTGGTCTGTCAGTCGGTAAGGAACCATTAGGATTTTGCACAAGTACAACATTGGCCTGACTGACATTATTCACTAAGGCATTGCTGGCATTGCTCAAAGGTGGTCGAGACATGATTTCAGAGAAATTACACAAAGACAATGAAAGCAAAGAATGACAAAAAGATATGCAACAAAATTTTAAGTAAATTGAAAATAAAGATCCTTAACTAAGTCTACATAAGTAAATAAAAATTACAGGAGACACTAAATGAGAAAAGAAAACTCACTGAAATTTACTTGACAAAGATAAAGGAAATACTTGAAAAAAATCAAGTAAAGGGAAATATTCTCGTAATCTGAGTTAATTTCAAAAGTGAATCTGATAAGAAAATTGAAAATCAATTCAAAAATAATAACATAAGATGAATAAATTGTATGTAAATGCAGATATGCTTGGAAAATAAATTATGTAAAGATGACACAAAAACAAAATATTCAATGATAAGCACAAATAAAATAATAATATGAAAAACAGGACGCTCAGTAATATATTGAGATTATTACACTGAATTATAATGTATCACTTTTTTGGAAATTATCATCAATTACTGAACAAAATAACTATAATTATTATGAAAGAAAAATAATTTCTGCAGAGCAAACAATATGAAATGTACAATAAAATAATTTGCAGAATCTGTCAGTGTATCAATAGAGATTGCACACACACAAAATATAGTTAGAAATGACTTGTTTGAACACTTTAAGTTCAATTTCAATTAGGCAAAGCAAATTACTCAAAAACACAGCAATGATAATAGTTTATTTTAAAAATTACTCTGATTGAATTTCTTCAATGAAACATCAATAAAATTATTAAAAAATATACAAGATACAAAACTGGGAATTCAACACTTAGAAAGTTGCAGGAAACACAGATCAAACGTCAGGGTTCAGTCACTACACTTATTGCATAAATTGTCTTGAAAAAATAATTAATTGTCTTGCATGGCACAAGATATGGTACTACTGTCTGCAAAAGTTTAAACAAATGAGACACTGCATATATAAAATATATAACACAAAAATAATAGTACACACAGAATGAAAATGGTAATTTAGTACACTAGGGAAAGAGTAGTGACTGAATCAACACAAAATTAATAGAAAACACAAGGAAGTGCAATGAAAATAAGTCAAGGCACAAGAGAAATTAATGGTATACAATAATACAATAAGGCAGATTGCATAACACAGATGATAAAAGTAAACAGTTCACAACAAGTGAATGACAGAGAAGTTAAAAAAAAAATGTACACAATAGACAAATAATAAATGTATGTTCAGGAGAAAATGTTACTTCAGGTTGGAGAGAATGGGAAACGATAACAAACATAAGAAAAAAAACTGAACGATAACACGGCACTAGGAAATATTTGCAGATCAACAAGTCACAGGGAACACGCATAAGTAAGGACAAAAATTTACACTAAAACACAAGAATCTCTAAGAACAAAATCACGTAGATGTAGGAAATATCTCAACACACGCAAATGTCTCGTATAACGTGATACTAAGCCTGGGTGGCTTAATAAGCCACAATGGTACCACAGGGATGGTGAATTTCACTCCGACTAGCGTTTTACTGGTAGTACGGAGAGGTACAGCACATGGAGACAATAACTTCAAAGATGATCTTGCTTGGCTTCTCTCTCAGCTGGGTTGTTAAGCTGGCTTAAGCCCTCGATCTTGACTAGGCTGGGATGTCTTGAATGCTTGTAACCATGTACACAGCAAACCAACCATACCCCCGGCCGGGATTGAACCCGCGGTCATAGAGTCTCAAAACTCCAGCCCGTGGCGTTAGCCACTAGACCAGCTAGCCACAATATTGTGGCTAGCTGGTCTAGTGGCTAACGCGACGGGCTGGAGTTTTGAGACTCTATGACCGCGGGTTCAATCCCGGCCGGGGGTATGGTTTATTTGCAATCGTGTCATTACGATTTCTTGAGTCATGTACACAGCAGTAATAAGCAAGCTGGGTGACTGGTTTAGGCAGGCTGGGTGACTGGCTTAGGCAGGCTGGATGGCTTAATCTCTCCCCTACAGACTGACTTAAGTGGCTTAGCTTAATTTGCAAAACCCGGATCGACTCCTCGTAGGTTAGCAAATAAGCCACTAAGCATGAAGCAACTAACTAGGAAGCTGTGTAGACAAGGGTGCTTAGCTTGGCTGTGGGTTAGCATTGTCTAGGGGACTCTGTCACACACACTGTCTGACTGGCTTGGTAGAACAATCTCCTTATATCCGCATAATCTTCACAATGACGCTCACACCGCTGTCACCATTTGTCACGTTGGATGTCTTGAAGGCATATAATGAAGAGCCTAGAGGAGTAGCCCAGGAGCCTACATGTCTTGTCTATGCCTACCGAGAGTGACCGACAGCGGGGCCTCTAGCCCCGCATGTGAGTATCTTGTGACGTCATAGCTAGCAAGAGAGTACATGTATATCTGTAAAGTAGCTGGGATTATCTAAGTATACTAAACAGTACACACACACACACACACACACACACAACTACCTAAGGTATGGAAGATGGCAAATGTAGTCCCAATTTTTAAGAAAGGAGACAGACACGAGGCATTAAACTGCAGACCTGTGTCACTGGCGTGTATGGTATGCAAAGTCATGGAGAAGATCATCAGGAGGAGAGTGGTAGATCGGCTAGAAAGACACAAGCTTATAAACGACAACCAGCGTGATTTCAGGGAAGAAAAATCCTGTCACAAGCCTACTGGTGTTTTATTACAAGGTAACAGAAGTAAGACACGAGAGAAAGGGGTGGATAGACTGCATTTTCTTGGACTGCAAGAAGGCCTTCGACACAGTTTCTCACAAGACCTTAATGCAAAAGCTAGAGAATCAGGCATGCATAACAGGAAAGGCAGTGCAATGGATCAGAGAATATCTGACAGGGAGGCAACAATGAGCCGTGGTATGTGACGAGGTGAAGTTAATAAGGAGAATTAAATCGGTCCAGGATCACTCAGGACTACAAAGAGACTTGGACAGGCTACAAGCCGGGTCCAGCAGCTGGCTCCTTGAATTTAACCCCAGAAAATGCGAAGTCATGTAGATCGGGAAAGGGCAAAGAAAACCGCGGACAAAGTATAGTCTAGGTGGCCATAGACTCCAGACCTCACTCAAGGAAAAAGATCTTGGGGTGAGTATAATACCGGGTACATCTCCTGAGGCGCACATCAACTAGGTAAGTGCTGCAGCATATGAGCGTCTGGCAAACCTAGGAATAGCGTTCCGATACCTCAGTAAGGAATGGTTCAAGACTCGGTACATCATGTACGTCAGGCCTGTATTAGAGTATACAACGCCAGTTTTGGAATCCACACCAGGTCACGCACGTGAAGAAATTAGAGAAAGTGCAAAGGTTTGCAACGAGACTAGTCCCAGAGCTAAGGGAATTATCCTACAAAGAAAGATTAAGGGAAATACTCCTGACGACACTGGAGGACAGGAGGGTCAGGGGAGACATGATAACGACATATAAAATACTGCGAGGAATTGACAAGGTGGACAAAGACAGGATGTTCCAGAGATGGGACACAGAAACAAGGTGTCACAATTGGAAGTTGAAGACTCCTGTAAGTCAAAGGGATGCTAGGAAGTATTTCTTCAGTTATAGAGTTGTCAGGAAGTGGAATAGCCTAGAAAGTGACGTAGTGGAGGCAGGAACTATACATAGTTTTAAGAAGAGGTTTGATAAAGCTTATGGAGCAGGGAGAGAGAGGACCCAGTAGGAATCAGTGAAGAGGCGGGGCCAGGAGCTATGATTCGACCCCTGCAACCACAAATAGGTGAGTACACATGCGCGCGCGCGCACACACACACACACACACACACACACACACACACACACACACACACACACACACACACACACACACACACACACACACACACACACACACACACCTCTCCATGGGTCCTGAGAGAGGGAGCAGAGGCACTATGTGTACCCCTAACAACAATATTCAATACATCTATCGAAACAGGGAGATTGCCTGAGGCATGGAAGACAGCAAATGTAGTCCCAATCTTTAAAAAAGGAGACAGACATGAAGCAGTAAACTACAGACCAGTGTCACTGACATGTATAGTATGCAAAGTCATGGAGAAGATTATCAGGAGAAAAGTGGTGGAATACCTAGAAAGGAATGATCTCATCAACGGCAGCCAACATGGTTTCAGGGACGGGAAATCCTGTGTCACAAACCTACTGGAGTTCTATGGCATGGTGACAGCAGTAAGACAAGAGAGAGAGGGGTGGGTGGATTGCCTTTTCTTGGACTGCAAGAAGGCGTTTGACACAGTTCCAGACAAGAGGTTAGTGCAAAAATTGGAGGACCAAGCAGGGATAACAGGGAAGGCACTACAATAGATCAGGGAATACCTGTCAGGAAGACAGCAGCGAGTCATGGTACGTGGCGAGGTGTCAGAGTGGGCACCTGTGACCAGCGGGGTCCCACAGGGGTCAGTCCTAGGACCAGTGCTGTTTCTGGTATTTGTGAACGACATGACGGAAGGAATAAACTCCGAAGTGTCCCTGTTTGCAGATGACGTGAAGTTGATGAGAAAAATTCATTCGATCGAAGACCAGGCAGAACTACAAAGGGATTTGGACAGGCTGCAGACCTGGTCCAGCAATTGGCTCCTGGAGCTCAACCCCACAAAGTGCAAAGTCATTAAGATTGGGGAAGGGCAAAGAAGACCGCAGACGGAGTACAGGCTAGGGGGCCAGAGACTACAAACCTCACTCAAGGAAAAAGATCTTGGGGTGAGTATAACACCAGGCACATCTCCTGAAGCGCACATCAACCAAATAACTGCTGCAGCATATGGGCGCCTAGCAAACCTCAGAACAGCATTCCGACATCTTAATGAGGAATCGTTCAGGACCTTGTACACCGTGTACGTTAGGCCCATATTGGAGTATGCGGCACCAGTTTGGAACCCACACCTAGCCAAGCACGTAAATAAACTATAGAAAGTGCAAAGGTTTGCAACAAGACTAGTTCCAGAGCTAAGAGGTATGTCCTACGAGGAGAGATTAAGGGAAATCAACCTGACGACACTGGAGGACAGGAGAGATAGGGGGGACATGATAACGACTTAGAAAATACTAAGAGGAATTGACAAGGTGGACAAAGACAGGATGTTCCAGAGATGGGACACAGTAACAAGGGGACACAGTTGGAAGTTGAAGACACAGATGAATCACAGGGATGTTAGGAAGTATTTCTTCAGCCACAGAGTAGTCGGGAAGAGGAATAGTTTGGGAAGCGATGTAGTGGAGGCAAGATCCATACATAGCTTTAAGCAGAGGTATGATAAAGCTTACGGTTCAGGGAGAGTGACCTAGTAGCGACCAGTGAAGAGGCGGGGCCAGGAGCTTGGACTCGACCCCTGAAACCTCAACTAGGCGAGTACAACTAGGTGAGTACACACACACACACACACACACACACCCAGTCGTATGAATGCCAACATTAATAACTGGAAAAGTACACAAAAACACACAATTATGCATATACACACATTCCTACATAATCATAATTCACACAGGATTGCCTACACTTATGAATGGAACAATTACTGACGGTACTACATACACATTCATTCGAAAAGTATATGGGAGGAAATATTTCATATCTACAGCTGAGCATGACGATACGTCCAGCAACATCAGGCGCTTGTGAGAGGCATAAATATCCTGTTGTCAACATTAACCCAGACGTTGTGTAATACAGTCAAATAGATGAGTTTTAGTGTTAGAAAAAAAATTCTTTCACTATTCCTGTTGGACACTAATCAAAATAACCGAGAGCTGCTCAGAGAATTTTGTCTGTGTCTGGGCAAAGTATATCTATTTGTAATTAAATCTGAATCTCATTCCAAAGACTGTAAGATGTATACGGATTTAGTGTTCAACAACGAGTATAATAATTATGGCATTGGTAACTGGAGGGAAGATGAAGTAAGAAACGATGAGGAAGAGGTGGGAGAAGAGTAGAAAAAGGCAAAAAGAGGAGGACCACGGAAAATTAAAAATTTTGGAACTTAGGATTATTTTTAGATCACACCTCAAGAGGCGAATTTATTGGGTAGTGTCACTCAGTCTGTGAGTGAATATAATTCAGGGAAGACAGGACATAACAACCGAAATATATGGCGTGCCACTGGTGACAACTTTATCCTTAGATGTTGCAGTCCATAGGTATGACCACATCTGCAATTATAATATAATTATAGGCATGGGGAAAACGGTAACGGGAATCTGTTTTGTAACAAAGGTGTCCAGTGGTACATCGAGAAGCAAACACCATTCCCAGAAAAAGGAACAGATCTTTTCTCAGCATATAAAATTTAGAGAAAAAATCTGAAGTAAGTTTTCCCTGCTCCTCGTACCGAGTGTAGATAAATGGTTCAGCTCCTCATCCTCCAGGCTGAGGCTGTGGCTGAGGCTGTGGCTGAGGCTGTGGCTGAAGCTGTGGCTGTGGCTGAGGCTGAGGCTGTGGCTGTGGCTGAGGCTGTGGCTGAAGCTGTGGCTGAGGCTATGGCTGTGGCTGTGGCTGAGGCTGTGGCTGAGGCTGTGGCTGAAGCTGTGGCTGAGGCTGTGGCTGAGGCTGAGGCTGTGGCTGTGGCTGAGGCTGTGGCTGTGGCTGAGGCTGTGGCTGTGGCTGAGGCTGTGGCTGTGGCTGAGGCTGTGGCTGAGGCTGAGGCTGTGGCTGAGGCTGAGGCTGTGGCTGAGGCTGAGGCTGTGGCTGAGGCTATGGCTGAGTCTGTGGCTGAGGCTGTGGCTGATGCTGTGGCTGAGGCTGTGGCTGAGGCTGTGGCTGTGGCTGAGGCTGTGGCTGAGGCTGTGGCTGAGGCTGAGGCTGTGGCTGAGGCTGTGGCTGAGGCTGTGACTGTGGCTGTGGCTGAGGCTGTGGCTGAGGCTGAGGCTGTGGCTGTGCCTGTAGCTGTGGCTGAGGCTGTGGCTGTGGCTGAGGCTGTGGCTGAGGCTATGGCTGAGTCTGTGGCTGAGGCTGTGGCTGTGGCTGAGGCTGTGGCTGAGGCTGAGGCTGTGGCTGAGACTGTGGCTGTGGCTGAGGCTGTCGCTGAGGCTGTGGCTGAGGCTGTGGCTGTGGCTGAGGCTGAGGCTGTGACTGAGGCTGAGGCTGTGGCTGAGGCTGAGGCTGTGGCTGAGGCTGTGGCTGAGGCTGTGGCTGAGGAACTGAACCATTACCTTGAACTCAGAAGTAAAGTGCTGCACGTGTCTAATTTATCATGGTGGTGCCGAGTTTTACTCTGCCGACATGGAAATTTAATAAGGGAATTTTTGAACCTAATATTAATACCAGTATGAGGTGTACGATAAGATCAGTCATACTGTTGCTTGACAGTTCAGAATTTAATGCTTGAAGGAGCAGTCTGGCTGATCTTCAGTGTTGGCATTTCTTGTTAAGGAATTTGGTGCTTAACAGCAAAAAGATACAATGCAGCCATACGGAATATCTACTGACACTGTTTCGCCCATTGTGGACAAAACAACGCCAATAAAGGATTCCATTTAACAGCATTTATGTGTCATTACCATAGGGTGGGTATTTCCTACCATTATCTCTCCACCAGGGAGCACAGTTACTCCCAGCAGAGTTATGGTAGCCTTAAGATAACTCAGGATAACCGAAAACAATCAAGCAGTATAATTTATTAGGTATTCCCGAATTAATCCCTATATTTTTTACTATTTTTTTTCCTTTCTCCAATTTTTTCGATTTTATTTCACTCATAACTCGAGAACGCCTTATTCAGTCGGTTTCAAATTTTCAGTTCTTAAGGCCGGAATAACTTTGGAAACCCTCAGTGGTGTAGTTTCAAACGCTTAAAAAAAGGTACTCAAGAAACTGACGGCTGCGGAGACCGATATTCACATGTTTAGGTTCAGAGGTAACTATTTTATGTGTAAAATAGTGTAAAAAAATTTATTCCTGTTAAATCCCGTTAAATAATTTTCAGTTTACTTCTTCTGAACGACTTCAGTATTTACTGACTGATGCATCTAACAGCCGGGATAGTACCTATTAATTTTCGTATGCTTGATGGCAGAGTTGTTGATGTAATAAAATAGAGAAAAAAAAATTTTTAACTATACAACGACTTATCTGATCGACTCAAATTTTCACCTCTGGTGAGGTTACTTGAGCACGAGGCTCACCCTGCCACGAGGCTCACCCTGCCACGAGGCTCACCCTGCCACGAGGCTCACCCTGCCACGAGGCTCACCCTGCCACGAGGCTCACCCTGCCACGAGGCTCACCCTGCCACGAGGCTCACCTTGCCACGAGGCTCACCCTGCCACGAGGCTCACCCTGCCACGAGGCTCACCCTGCCACGAGGCTCACCCTGCCACGAGGCTCACCCTGCCACGAGGCTCACCCTGCCACGAGGCTCACCCTGCCACGAGGCTCACCCTGCCACGAGGCTCACCCTGCCACGAGGCTCACCCTGCCACGAGGCTCACCCTGCCACGAGGCTCACCCTGCCACGAGGCTCGCCCTGCCACGAGGCTCACCCTGCCACGAGGCTCACCCTGCCACGAGGCTCACCCTGCCACGAGGCTCACCCTGCCACGAGGCTCACCCTGCCACGAGGCTCACCCTGCCACGAGGCTCACCTTGCCACGAGGCTCACCCTGCCACGAGGCTCACCCTGCCACGAGGCTCACCCTGCCACGAGGCTCACCCTGCCACGAGGCTCACCCTGCCACGAGGCTCACCCTGCCACGAGGCTCACCCTGCCACGAGGCTCACCCTGCCACGAGGCTCACCCTGCCACGAGGCTCACCCTGCCACGAGGCTCACCCTGCTACGAGGCTCACCCTGCCACGAGGCTCACCTTGCCACGAGGCTCACCCTGCCACGAGGCTCACCCTGCCACGAGGCTCACCCTGCCACGAGGCTCACCCTGCCACGAGGCTCACCCTGCCACGAGGCTCACCCTGCCACGAGGCTCACCCTGCCACGAGGCTCACCCTGCCACGAGGCTCACCCTGCCACGAGGCTCACCCTGCCACGAGGCTCACCCTGCCACGAGGCTCGCCCTGCCACGAGGCTCACCCTGCCACGAGGCTCACCCTGCCACGAGGCTCACCCTGCCACGAGGCTCACCCTGCCACTCGGAGACATCAGTCTCACCAGACAATTGCTTTAAATAACTAGTGATTTTATTTTTTAATGAATAACTAAGGCATGCTTCTTCTGACTGACTTCGAAACGTTATTAACGATTCAGTCTACATGAAGGGTGATACTTTATTAGTTTACTCCGAATTGGTGAAAATCAGAATTTTTAGTAAGAAAATTTGCAATCGTTGGATTTAGATCATTATCTGAAGAATGCCTTTTCTGATAGGCTTCAAATTTTAGCCATTGATGGCCTTTATAAACACAGCTTGTCACTCGCTATGAGATATATAAATTTCAGTTTGCTAATTGTATTAAGCAAATTACTTCACCTGTAATAGATTGAGAATGCCTTTTCTGATCAATTTCAAACTTTAAAAGCTGGTGTAACATAATAGGAAGTATTTTTATTTGAATTTTGGACTGTGTGGGTGCCAATTTGTTAAATTTTTGGCCATTTTAATCCAAAATGTAAAAAAAAATACTCAAGATTGTGTACAGAGTTTGAAATGTTCGATGATAAATGCATCGTGAGAATGCATAGCAGGTTTAGGCTGTGTGGGCACAAATTTTGTTGGATTCTTCGCAATAGCTGGAAAATACATTTTTTTAGTCAGCTTTAGACTTTTAGTGCCGTTGTGTTTTCCTCTAAGGAAACAATGTATTGATATCAGGTTGTGTAAGTTATCATGTGTCAGTTTTATTACTCAAACTGGTTTCTGTGAACTAATTGGATGATGTATCTTCTGATCAGAAATAAATCACAGTTTTAAACTTTAATTGCTTAGCTTAAATCAACTTAATGTTCTTATATGTTCCTGTAACATCTGTGAGCCCTCAAGACCATTGATAAAAAATTTTATTATCCACGCAAAGCTTACAAAAATTTACTTTCTTATAGAAAGTTTATATTGATTTTAACCTGTGCAGGTTCCATTTTTTTTGTATGAAACTGAAAAAACTGAAATATTGTTTTCCATGGGATAATTTCTGAGTGTCATGTCTGATTAGCTTCAACCCTTCCATGCTGATAACTTGATAGTGCAGCATCCGAGCGGCTTCAAGCTTAATGTGCCTGTGTATTTTAGGATATTCGTCTCTTTCGTCCCTCTCAAAGATTAGAATTAGATTAGGTCTGTGTATATCGTGATTTTTCCAATTTGATTGAAGAAATTTGAGTATTAATTTCCATGTGATGACTTGTGAATGTTCTTCTGGTTACTTATAAATCTGTACCGTTCCAGTCGCGTCCAGAGAATCTTCAAGGGTTTATACAATACGGGAATACTTTTCTCGGATCGCGCAGCGACCGAAATACATTTAGCTTCATTTGCGGTCATAAAGACAAAAAGACACGTGTAACAGAACAAGACGTCACTGAGACAACGTTTCACTCTAACAGTATCGCTCATACGAGTGTAGTATTTCATTACGGTTGAATGCCTGTAGAGTTGTCAATAATGACAAATCCGAAAGGGTCTTTCCTTATTTTATAGTTTACTTTTGTCAAATATGTTTTTATGTTCTCGTATTAACATTATCACAATAGCCAAAACACTTTACTCCGAATCTATGCACAAAAGCCAATTTTTTTCCACTTCAGATGCGGTGCTGTGTTGCCTCATCTCTTACGATGATTGTAGTCATGCTTATGTAGTGTCTAATTTTGGCGGTGAGAACTGAGGCAGATGGGAATGAAGATGAGAAAGTGGAGCTGAAGAGGGTGGAAGGAAAGAGAGAAAAAAGGTAAAGAAGAATGATGAGGAAGGAATAATAATAGGAAAGGCAGGAATGAAGATTGAGAATGGAAGGTGTAGACAAAGAAGCTGAAAGATAGGAAAGTAACGAGACTCATAGGGAGGAGGAGAATGAAGAAAAAACTAAGAAATGAGACACAAAAGAAGCGAACTAGCTGGGTGTCATTGAAAAGAAATAGAGAGGAAAGAGGGGGAAGAGAAAGGAGGAAGATAGGAAAGTAATAGAGAGGTAGGGTCACAAGGACCCACGTGGTGCCAACGATGACATTTCTGTGTTCCTCGAGTCCAGGAACTTTCCCAGAGACTGGTTCTTCTCTCCAGCCACCGTGTTACAAAAATATTTATTTGGGGTCGGAAATATAATTGCGAAAAGCTGCGAGTGTGTCGTTTAGTATTTGGCTGATGGGTTGGAAATGTGTGTGTGTGGATGTGTGTGTGTGTACTCACCTAATTGTGGTTACAGGGGTCAATTCACAGGTCCTGGAGGGCGTGCGCGCGCAAGCTCGCCAACATGTACTCACCTAGTTGTATTTGCAGGGGTCGATTCCTAGATCCTGGCCCCGCCTCTTCACTGGTAGCTACTAGGTCACTCTTCCTGCTCCGAGAGCTTTATCATACCTCTTCTTAAAGCTATGTATGGATCCTGCCTCCACTACATCACATAACTCTATGACTGAAGAAATACTTTCTAACATCCCTGAGATTCATCTGAGTCTTCAACTTCCAACTGTGACCCCTTGTTGCTGTGTCCCATCTCTGGAACGTCCTGTCTCTGTCCACCTTGTCGATTCCTTTCAGTATTTTATATGTCGTTATTATATCCCCCCCTATCTCCTGTCCTCCAGTGTCGTCAGGTCGATTTCCTTTAACCTCTCCTCGTAGGACATGCCCCTTAGCTCCGGGACTAGTCTTGTTGCAAACCTTTCCACTTTCTCTAGTTTCCTTACGTGCTTAGCTAGGTGTGGGTTCCAAACTGGTGCTGCATACTAAAATATAGGCCTAACGTCCACGGTGTACAATATCCTAAAGATTTCTTATTAAGATGTTGAATGCTGTACTTAGGTTTGCTAGGCGCCCATATACTGCAGTAGTTATTTGGTTGATATGCGCCTCAGGAGATGTGCCCGGTGTTATACTCACATAACATAACATAAGGAACACTGCAACAGGCCTACTGACCCACGCGGAACAGGTCCATGTCCCCTTCCCCGGATTTGCCCAATGACCCACCCAGTCTGGTCGCCTCCACTCAAGGAAGGAGCACGGCACCAGACCCAGCAGCACAAGCTAGTCAGTTCCAACTCACACCCACCCACACCCACTCATGTATTTATCTAACCTATTTTTAAAACTACACAACTGTACTCGGGAGTTTGTTCCACTCATCCACAACTCAATTACCAAACCAGTGCTTTCCTATATCCTTCCTGAATCAGAATTTTTCCAACTTGAATCCATTGCTACGAGTCCTGTCTTGGCTGGAAATTTTCAGCACGCTATTTACATCCCCTTTATTTATTCCTGTTTTCCATTTATACACCTCGATCATATCCCCCCTAATTCTACGCCATTCGAGAGAGTGCAGATTCAGGGCCCTCAGTCTATCCTCATAGGGAAGATTTCTGATACATGGGATCATCTTTGTCATCTTTGTTATCCATTCTGTAATACGGTGACCAGAACTGAGCAGCATAGTCTAAATGAGGCCTAACCAAGGTTATATAGAGTTGAAGAACAACCTGAGGACTTCTATTATTTATACTTCTAGATATGAAGCCAAGAATTCTGTTAGCTTTATTGCGAACGCTAATGCACTGGTGTCTTGGTTTTAGATTATTGCTAACCAGAACTCCTAAATCCTTTTCGCAATCAGTAATATTAAGATCTACATTATTTAGTTTATATATGGCATGGTTATTTACCTGTCCAACATTTAGAACTTTGCATTTGTCAATATTAAACTGCATCTGCCACTTCTCCGAACATTGCATCAGTCTATTCAAATCATCCTGGAGTGCTCTAGTGTCCTCATTAGAATGAATTGGACGGCCTATTTTGGTGTCATCAGCAAATTTGTTTATGTCGCTATTTATTCCCTCATCTATGTCGTTTATGTAAATTGTGAACAACGGGCCCAACACTGACCCCTGAGGAACACTGCTTGTGACGTGCCCCCATTCTGATTTCTCCCCATTTATGCAAACACTGCTGCCTATTTGTCAGCCATGCCTCTACCCAGGAAAAAATTTCTCCTATTCCGTGGGCCTTAAGTTTCCTCAATAGCCTGAAGTCCATAAACACAATATCATATTCATTACCATGATCTACCTCCTTAAACACCTTGGTGATACAAGTTAGTAAATTCGTAAGACATGAACGCCCCTTTGTAAAACCGTGTTGAGATTCATTAATCAATCTGTGCCTATCAAGATGGCTACGAATTGCTTCGGCAAATATTGATTCCATAAATTTTCCCACTATGGAGGTAAGGGTTTTTGGTCTATAGTTCGAAGCCAAGGATCTGTCACCTGCCTTGTAAATAGGTATTACATTTGCCATTTTCCACTTAACAGACACTATGCCTGCTTGTAGTGATATGTTAAAAAGATTATCCAAAGGTATGCTAAGTTCCTCTTTACATTCCTTTAACACCTTTGCAAACAGTTCATCAGGGCCTGGGGATTTGTTAGGTTTTAGTTTCTCTATTGGTCTGAGGACCATGTCACTAGTTACTGCAATCGTGCATAGTTTACTATCGTCCTGTTCTACATAATCTATTATTTCAGGAATATCGCTAGTATTTTCCTGGGTGAAAACTGAGAGGAAGTAGGTATTGAGAATTTCACATATATCCTTATCACTGTCAGTGATCTGACCAGAGTTACTCTTAAGTGGGCTAATCTTGTCCCTATTCTTACTTCTGTATACCTGAAAGAACCCTTTTGGGTTAGTCTTGGAATCCCAAGATACTTTTCCTTGAGTGAGGTTTGTAGTCTCTGGCCCCTTAGACTGTACTCGGTCTGCAGTCTTGTTTGCCCTTCCCCAATCTTCATGATTGTGCACATAGTGAGGTTGAACTCCAGGAGCCAGTTGCTGGATCAGGCCTGCAGCTTGTCCAGGTCCCTTTGCAGTTCTGCCTGGTCCTCATCCGATTGAATTCTCATTAACTTCAAATCGTCTGCAAACAAGGACACTTCTGAGTCTGTTCCTTCCGTCATGTTGTTCACAAATACCAGAAACAGCACCGGTCCTGGGACGACCCCTGTGGAACCTCGCTCGTCACAGGCGCCCACTCTGACACCGCACTACGTACCATGACTCGCTGTTGTCTTCCTAACAGGTATTCTCTGATCCATTGCAGTTCCTTCCCTGTTATTCCTGTCTGATCCTCCAGCTTTTGCACTAATCTCTTAAGTGGAACTCAAGAACTCCAATAGGCTTGTGATACAGGATTTCCCGTCTCTGAAACCGTGTTGGCTGTCGTTGATAAACTAATTCTTTTCTAGGTGCTCCACCACTCTTCTGACAGTCTTCTCCATGACTTTGCATACTATACATATCAGTGACACTGGTTTGTAGTTTAATGTTTCGTGTCTGCCTTCTTTTTTAAAAACTGGGACTACATTTGCTGTCTTCCTTACCTCAGGTAATCGCCCTGTTTCGATAGACGTGTTGAAGATTGATGTTAGTGGTACAGATAGTGCCTCTGCTCCCTCTCTGAGAGTCCATGGAGAGACGTTATCCGGCCCCATCGCCTTTGAGATATCTAGCTCATTTATGGTGTACCCCACCTCTCTGTCTTTCTGGAGTCCCTTCTGTCTCCTTTGTGAACTCTTCTTTGAATCTCATGGTAGTTTCTTGGGATCTCCCCTCCTTCCTTCCTCAGCCTGATTAACTGGTCCTTGACTGTTGTTTTCCTCCTGATGTGGCTGTACAACAGCTTCGGGTCAAATTTGGCTATCGCTGCTATATCATTTTCATATTGTCATTGGGCCTCCCTTCTTACCTGTGCATATTCATTTCTAGCTCTACGACTGCTCTCCTTATTCTCCTGGGTCCTTTGCCTTCTATACTTCTTTCATTCTCTAGCACACTTGGGTTTAGCCTCTCTATACCTTTGGGTGAACCAAGGGTTCATCCTGGCTTTCTCGTTATTTCTGTTACCCTTGGGTACAAACTTGTCCTCAGCTTCCTTGCATATTGTCACATATTCCATCATCTCGTTTACTGACTTCCCTGCCAGTTCGCTGTGCCACTGAACGCCATGCAGGAAATTCTTCATGCCTGCGTAGTCCCCTCTTGGTAGTTTGACTTCATTAGTCCTGCCCTTCCTGCTTCCCTCTCCACTTGTAGCTCTATGCATTCGAAGCTCAGAACCACGTGATCACTGGCCCCGAGGGGTCTTTCATATGTGATGTCGCCAATTTCTGCACCACTCAAGGTGAATACTATGTCCAGTCTTGCTGGTTCATCCACTTCTCTCTTTTTGGTAGTGTCCCTTACGTGCTGGTACATGAGGTTTTCCAGTACCACTTCTATCATCTTACCCCTCCATGTGTCTGGGCCCACATGTGGCTCCAGATTCTCCCAGTAGATTTCCTTGTTACTGAAGTCACCCATAATCATCAGCTTTACCCTGCTCACATGTGTCCTGGCCACTTCGACCAGTGTGTCAACCATCGCTCTGTTATTCTCATCATACTCTTGCCTTGGCCTCCTGCTGCTCTGGGGTGGGTTATACATCACTGCAATTACCACTTAGGGACCTCCAGACTGAAGTATTCCTATTATGTAGTATCTTGCTTCTCCTCTGTCTCCTCTCTCCAGTTATCCCGTTGGAAAGGTGGCATCTGTTATCATTCCCATGAGCTTGGTTTCTGTGAGGGCTACAACGTCCGGTGATGCATCTTTGACTTTTTGTGCCACTCCTTCCACTTATTAGTTATTCCATCAGTGTTGGTGTACCATACCTTCAGTTTCCTCTTCAGTACCATATTCTGGGGGGTCTGTGAGGGTGGGGGACCTGGTTGTGTGCTGTGGGATTTTACAGTGTAGCGTGGAGTGGGGGCTGTAACTGTGGATTGTGGTTTGTGTTGGGATAGCATGTTTGGTTGTGGGGTTCTGGGGGCAGTTGTGTGTGTGCTTGCACTTGTTGCTCTGCCCTGCTTTGGTTGTTCTCTGCTGACTCTGTCCTTTTCTTTCTTCCTAGCTCCTTTCGCTTCTGTGTCCTCTTCCTCAGTTACTGTTGTTCTGTTCTTGTTCTCTCTCGGCCTAGGAACACCCTCTTGTATGCTAACGATTCCTTCAGCCATTTCCGTCTTGAAAATCAGTTTGACCAGCCGATTTCTCCCCTTCACGTACCCCCCTATTCTCAGAAAATTTACTATCTCGGTAATAATGTCCTCGCCTATTTCTTTGATAATGTTTTCAATCTCCTGTTTTTCTTCCTGCCGTCTTTCAATCTCCTGAAGCCCATGAATAAACACTGACTTTTCCCTCTCTTCCTCCCATTGCCTTTCCCTCTGTGTCTCTGGGTCCCGTTTATACATGACCATTGTCTCCCTTATTTTTTCCTGTAACTCTTGGTGCCAAGGTCGTGCCTCTGCATGGGACCTATCCCCCTCTCCAAAATCTCCCCCCACCCTTACTGCTATCCCTGCTCCCAACTGCTCTTACCCTTCATTCCTCCTCCCTGTATGGTGGACTGATAGGGCGTTAGCGTAAGTCATGTCTACATGTGGTTGAAGGGCTCGAGTCTCAGCTCTTGTCTGTATGTTTGTAGTGGGTGTACATGTGTGTGTGGGAGTGCGGAAGGTGTAATGGGATGTGGAAATGTGTGAACGATTTTAACCGGTGGATTCTTTGAAAATTGGAAACTTTGGAAGATTCTCTGGCTGAGTTTCATGACACCACAAATTAATCTGACTTTTTATTATTTTTTTTTTTTTACAGTTCGAGCCCTGAGTTCTGCATCCACTATTTAAATCTTGAGACTGTGAATAATTTGTTATTCAATAAAACCGGAAACACAAGCGGTGTGAAAGTTGCTGTGCGGCTTCCCTCGTTTGTACGAGTTGCCTTGTGAGAGCACTCACATTTTGTGACTTACATTGCATTTGAGAAAGCGATTGGGATGAGGGAGCGAGCGAGCTGTTGGCAGGGAAACTTAGAGATTTCTTCAGGAGACAATTTTCGCGTTTACTAGCGCATCTTAACCTAACCTTCAGCAAAAAAAAAAAAAAAAACTTGAACTAATAATCATTGTGCTGCTACCCTACTCGATATCATAGGTAAGAAGTGGAAACAGAAACTAGATATATTTTCCAAGCAGAAACCAAGCCTTCCAGCAAGTCACTGACAACAATATGATATTCAAGAACAAATTTCGGATACTTCTCTATGAAAAAAAAAATGAAGAAATTAAAACTGGATTTGAATACAAATCAAACGTGAATCTTACGATACAGCGGAGATTGTCAGGAAATTATCCAGATAAGTATAATGCGAAACCCTTTGTTCTGAGCATAATTTAGGCAATTATTTATGTTTATTGTGATTGTTCTCCTTTGTAAATAAGACGACATACAAGGGTATGAAGCTTGAAATCCCAGATCACATATGTTGCAGTCATTTCTATGTTTTGGATTCAGCCATTGATTCAGCTTAATGCTAATATCCTCTGCTCATCTTTGTGTGTTGTGTAGGGTACTAGAGTTCCATCTGTAATTAATAGTCTGAGCCATTAGTGTATTCATGGTGCGCACCTGGCAGTGTGAGTGTGCAGCTGGCAGTGTGAGTGTGCAGCTGGCAGTGTGAGTGTGCAGCTGGCAGTGTGAGTGCGCACCTGGCAGTGTGAGTGTGCAGCTGGCAGTGTGAGTGTGCAGCTGGCAGTGTGAGTGTGCGCACCTGGCAGTGTGTGTGTGTGCACTTGGCAGTGTGTGAGTGTGCACCTGGCAGTGTGTGAGTGTGCACCTGGCAGTGTGTGAGTGCGCACCTGGCAGTGTGAGTGTGCAGCTGGCAGTGTGAGTGTGCGCACCTGGCAGTGTGTGAGTGTGCACTTGGCAGTGTGTGAGTGTGCACCTGGCAGTGTGTGATTGTGCACCTGGCAGTGTGTGAGTGTGCACCTGGCAGTGTGTGAGTGTGCATCTGGCAGTGTGAGTGTGCACCTGGCAGTGTGTGAGTGTTCACCTGGCAGTGTGTGAGTGTGCACCTGGCAGTGTGAGTGTGCACCTGGCAGTGTGAGTGTGCACCTGGCAGTGCGTGTGAGTGTGCATCTGGCAGTGTGTGTGTGTGCACCTGGCAGTGTGAGTGTGCACCTGTTCTCAGGTTACATCGTATGTTCCGTCTCTGCGCACTTGATACAGGTCAGGAACTACAAGATAATTTAATAAGATAACTGATTGTTCAAATCCCGATGTCAGCGATAAATCTGGTGAAGAAAATGATGTCGGTCACTGAAAACTTTGAAAAATAGCCAACAAATTCAAGATGGTCGACTCGCGTTAACAAATTTAAGTAATGTAGAGGCAGGCCAAGTTAACCTTCGATGGCATTTTGTGTTATAAGTTGTTACATATCCAAAAATACTTGATAAAAAAAAACTAAGATAGAGGTGGATTTCAGCTCCGATTTTGCTGCTTATATTTGGGCAAAAGAAAATCTTGCTTTCTTGCCAGAAATGCAACTTTTAACATGGTACCTCAGGATCTATATTAAGAAAAATGTAGAATTTAATTAAAATGTTGTTTAGTAATTCGATACAGTCACTGAAAAAAATACTTTTCTATGGAGTAACAATGCCATTTTCTCAACTGTTCTTGCTCAATGCTGCCTCTCTGTTTCGTATGACTAAAATCATTTTCTAATTCATGTACTGATTTTTTTTTACCACTGAGTAGTGTATTGCCTGTATAGTGTTGCTCTCTTATCAATGTCTGGATACATAAAGTATATGTTACTTTAAATCGAACGTATTCCTTTTGCAATAGTTTTCAGTAAGTTCAGATTCTAGACTACCAGGAAATTACTTTAAATCACATGTTACACTAGGTACTGAACTGACCCCAAAAATTGGAATTCTTAACTGGTAATGTATTACAAACTCACTTTTAATTTTAAAACTTTTGTTGCAACTTTCTTGAGACTGCATGTATAGTTCATTTACGGTATATATTAATTTGTGATTTATTTAATGTAAAAATATGTTTACAAAGTATGCGACGATACAGTGTGTTTGAATCCACACTTTAGATGGAACTGTAAAGCTCATTCCTATTTGAATCACAGTTTAGTTTTTTGTACTGTGACAAAAAGAATCCATGCAATGGCATCTAATACCAAACCATACCACGGGCGGGGATAGAACCCGCGATCAGAGAGTCTCGAGACTCCAGACCGTCGCGTTAGCCACTGGACCAGCTAGCCACAATAAGATTCGTCCAACTAGGTATATTTCTACACCATAGGAAGGTTAGCATAGGCACCACTGTGACCACAAATGCAATCGTGTCATTACGATTTCGTGAGTCATGTTAACGGCTTTGAGGGGACTTGAGGTAGAGTTCGTCACGGCCACGCTAGCTGGAGATTCGTCTGTAAAAACTTGCATTTGTGGTCACAATGGTTCCTATGCTAACCTTCCTATGGTGTAGAAATATACCCAGTTGGACGAATCTTATTGTGGCTAGCTGGTCCAGTGGCTAAAGCGACGGTCTGGAGTTTCGAGACTCTCTGATCGCGGGTTCTATCCCCGCCAGTGGTATGGTTTGTTTGCAGTCGTCTCATTACGATTTCCTGAGTCATCTAATACCAAATTTCAGTACGATGAGAATTTTTTTTCATATAACAGGCCTAAAGACAAAAATACTTTTTTCCGGTATATTGAAGCAAATTTCAAACTAACATTATAAAATAAAGAAACTACTACCGTCATATTAAGGCAGATTTGTTGAAAATATCTGCAGATAAATGTACAGCGTGATACAGCACATAAATCTAAAACAATCTTTGGTGTTCCTAGCAGCGTAGGCTTGAGGAGCACCAATGTATAATGAAACTAGGTAGTTTACCTGGAGAGTTTACCTGGAGAGAGTTTCGGGGGTCAACGCCCCGGCGGCCCGGTCTGTGACCAGGCCTCCTAGTATAAGCAGAAGTAGCACATTGTGGTCAAAATGTTGTCTTTGTCAAGAAGCAACAACAAAAACATTGTGGAAGCCAAAAAAAAAAAAAAAATGCTACCATGATTCACCTACAAAGAACATACCAGTATTTCATAGCTTAATTTCTTCTCCTATTTCTGCCAGTCTCCCTGAATTTTTGTGAAGGCGGTGGCATAAAAAAAAACTACAAGAGGCGGAAGGCTGTTATGGGTGTTATATGATTAAGTTTGATATTAACCGGTGTAGGCATTGAGCTGATAGGTTTTTGATACTGTGTGTGATGTTTTGGTCAGGAAACAATACAATCCTGAGTCATGTTAGTCACCTCGGGTCCTTCATGATCCTTTCACAGAATGTTGTGTTTAACCACTACTTTCATTTACAGTAGGCATCTCCCCCAGTATGTTTATGGTTACAGTGCAAGTCGGAGAACAAATAATTATCCTAAAGACTTTGTTCTTGATTATTTTAAGCCTCTAAGGTAAAAGGGCACACGTGTAAGTAATTTGACACCTTAAAACAGCAAGGTTCCGCTCTCCAGGAGCTCCCGTATTGTCAAACCAATACGAAAGTGGCGTATTATTATTTTACCTAACACACTGTCGGTAATTCCACCAATATAATTTTAAGCTTTTTCATCCTAGAACATTGTATTAAGTGAAGAACAAGGTGATCAACATTCTCTCTCCAAATTGCGGTCTAGTTTGCTCACAATATCACCACTCAGCATTATTCCCAAAAAACGTAAGTTGTTCGAAAAACTGTAACATTCATGATTAATGATGAAGATTGGCAGATTTTTAGTGTTGACATTTGGACATATTTCGAGTCTTACCTGTGTATCTGATAAAACTATACATAATACTCTCATTGTGTTGATAAGAGAATGTAGACTGTTCGGAGTGTTGGCAAAGACTGCAGTACTGTGTAGGGATCGAGAGGGGAGGAAAGAGGGAGGGACGAAGAAGAAATGGAGGGAAGTGAAGAGCAATGGGGGCACAGTAGCAGGAAAGTAAAGCCCTGTAGTGTCAATGTGATGTGTTGACTGTTGAGACTGCCTTTACCCAGCGCTGTTTAATCCAGCGTTGTTGACCCCAGCATTGTTGACTCCAGAATTGACCCCAGCATTGTTAACCCCAACATTGTTGACCCCAACATTGTTGACCCCAGCATTGTTGACCCCAGCATTGTTGACCCCAGCATTGTTAACCCCAGCATTGTTGACCCCACCTTTGCAGTCATACCTCAGTCCACAAAACGTGCATAATTTCTTTGCTACTCACTTTGGTCCGTGATGGTAGCCTATCTGTTAGTCCGTGATGGTCTGTCTGTTGGTCCGTGGTGGTAGCGCCTCTGTTGGTCCGTGATGGAAGTCCATCTATTAGTCCTTGATGGTAGCCTGTCTGTTGATCTGTAATGGTAGCCTCTCTGTTGGTCCGTGATGGTAGCTTGTCTGCTCGTCTGTGATAGTAGCCTGTCTGTTGGCCCGTGATAGTTGCCTGTCTGTCTTTGCACATTCGATCCTTAACCGGTCTTTTTCTTCCGCAACTAGTGATAATTTCAACTTCGTAAGATCTATTTGCCTCTCCAGGTTCTTAGCACTGGGACTTGACTCAAGGTTTCCTCCATAACCCACATCATCCCCAGAATCGGAAGAGTCAGTGTCAGCCATTTTGGGAAACAATAGTACCAAACCTTGCTATCAGCCACAGAACTTATTGATATAAAATAATAAAGCACACAGCAAGGTACATACACTGAAGTAGTACATTCACAAGGAGTTAGTGTTATGTGACTCCCTAAAATTAAACAGGATTGCACACAAAAAGAAAACCCTGGCAGAAAAATGGAGCTATTGCACCTGCAAAGGAAAATTATTCACAGAAAATTAGGCATTCATAACACCCTAAAAATCAGTAAGAGTGCATCTGCAAAGGTAAATAATGCACAAAATATCAGGTATGAATGACACCCTAAAAACCAGCAATATTGCACACAAAGGTAAATTATTCACAGAGTATTAGTAATAACACCCTAAAAACCAACAATATTGCACACAAAGGTAAAATATTCACAGAGTATTAGTAATAACACCCTAAAAACCAGCAATATCGCACACAAAGGTAAATTATTCACAGAGTATTAGTAATAACATCCTAAAAACCAGCAATATTTCACACAAAGGTAAATTATTCACAGAGTATTAGTAATAACATCCTAAAAACCAACAATATTGTACACAAAGGTAAAATATTCACAGAGTATTAGTAATAACACCCTAAACACCAGCAGGATTGCACACAAAGGTAAATTATCATTTTAATGTGAGTGTTATAGTGAATAATGAAATCCCAGTACTACTCTGTGTTTAGTGAACCACTAATCAGTCTGAGGATCGACGACCCAAATGATTTCTTCATGAATGAGCCTCAAAACTCCATAAATGTATGCCAGATTTCCGACATTACCCTAACTCCGATAGATTTCGAAAAAGCCATTGACAACATGCCCATGCACTCAGCCCCGGGCCCAGACTCGTGGAACTCTGTTTTCATTAAGAACTGCAAGAAACCCCTCTCGCGTGCCCTAAGTACACTATGGACGAGGAGCTTGGACATGGGTGAAATTCCACAGTCACTTAAAACAACGGATATAGCACCACTCCATAAAGGTGGCAGCAAAGCATTAGCTAAGAACTATAGACCAATAGCTCTGACGTCCCACATCATAAAAATCTTTGAAAGAGTGCTAAGAAGCAGGATTGCAAATCACCTGGATTCCCAAAATCTGCACAATCCAGGGCAACATGGGTTCAGGGCAGGTCGCTCCTGCCTCTCACACCTACTGGATCACTATGAAATGGCCTTGGATGCACTGGAAGAAAATCAGAATGCAGATGTAATATACACAGACTTTGCAAAAGCATTTGACAAATGCGATCATGGCGTAATAGCCCATAAAATACATGCTAAAGAATAACTGGGAAAGAGGGGAGATGTATCTTCAACTACCTAACAAATCGAACACAAAGAGTAGTGGTCAACAGAGTTAAATCGGAGGCTGCCATAGGGAAGAGCTCTGTTCCACAAGGCACAGTACTCACCCCCATCCTCATATCAGACATACACAGAGATATACATCACAGCACCGTATCATACTTTTCGGATGATACTAGGATCTGCATGAGGCTGTCACTTGCTGAATACGCGGTTAACCTCCAAGAAGATATAAAGAAAGTTTTCCAGTGGGCAACGGTAAACAATATGATGTTCAATGAGGACAAATTCCAACTACTCCGTTATGGAAAACTGGAGGAGATAATAACTAGAACAGAGTATACTACAGATTCTTACCATACAATAGAGCGGGAAAATAATGTAAGGGACCTGGGAGTAGTAATGTCTGAGGATCTCACTTTCAAGGATCACAACAGTGCCACGATCGCACGTGCAAAGAAAATGATAGGATGGATAATGAGAGATGCCAAGCCAATGATGATCCTTTTCAAATCACTTGTTCTCTCTAGGCTGGAATACTGCTGTACATTAACATCTCCATTCGAAGCAGGTGAAATCGCAGATCTAGAGTGTACAGAGATCCTTTACTGCACGTATAAGTTCTGTCAAGCACCTTAACTACTGGGAACGCTTGGAAGCACTTGATTTGTACTCGTTGGAACGCAGGAGGGAGAGATATATCATAATCTACACTTGGAAAATCCTGGAAGGAATGGTCTCAAATCTGCACACAGAAATCACTCCCTACGAAAGTAAAAGACTGGGTAGGCGATGCAAAATACTCCAATTAAAAGTAGGGGCGCCATTGGTACACTAAGGGAAAACACCATAAGTGTCCAGGGCCCAAGACTGTTCAACAGCCTCCCATCAATCATTAGGGGAATTGCCAATAAACCCCTGGCTGCCTTCAAGAGAGAGCTGGACAGATACCTAAAGTCAGTGCCGGATCAGCCGGGCTGTGGCTCGTACGTTGGACTGCGTGCGGCCAGCAGTAACAGCCTAGTTGATCAGGCCCTGATCCATCGGGAGGCCTGGTCATGGACCGGGCCGCGGGGGGGGGGGCGTTGATCCCCGGAATAACCTCCAGGTAACCATCCCAGTAAAGGATGATTATTGACTTTGCAGGTTGTAAACTTGAATTACCACAAAATTTTATATTTCCATATACACGCCCCTATGTTACGCAGAAATGTGGTATACCTGGAGTCTCGAGCCTTGTCTAAGGGCACAGGTAAAAGTTACACACATCTCAGGCATAAATAGGCCACCCAGTCAAAACAGAAAGCGCTAAACCAGCATTTGTTACTTCAATGGGTTGGTTAACAGAGGGTTAGGCAAAATTCCTAGTTAGGAAAATATATATTTATTCGTCACAACACTATATACACACTCTAGAAAACACCTTCATATATCTCCTATCCTAAACTCCCAAATAATGGTACACAAAAAAGAACAGACGGCTGGAGGTCCAGCAAACCATAAACACTCAGATGGCCCGGTGGCCTGGTGGCTAAAGCTCCCGCTTCACACACGGAGGGCCCGGGTTCGATTCCCGGCGGGTGGAAACATTTCGACACGTTTCCTTACACCTGTTGTCCTGTTTACCTAGCAACAAATAGGTACCTGGGTGTTAGTCGACTGGTGTGGGTCGCATCCTGGGGGACAAGATTAAGGACCCCAATGGAAATAAGTTAGACAGTCCTAGATGACGCACTGACTTTCTTGGGTTATCCTGGGTGGTTAAACCTCCGGGGTTAAAAATCCGAACGAAATCTTATCTTATCTCATCTCCCACGCCAGCCTCCGAGCCATGCTGACCACACGTGACTACCCAAGCCACGCTTATCCGCTAACCAAAACACAATTGGAAAATAAATCCCAGGCAGGATTTCCTTATAATTATCATTTAAGTACTTTACAGTACCCCCAAATGCACATTATGAATTATAAAATTATGCTTTACAATTATAACATTCATATTGTTACGGCACACTTCTCTACTGTATATACATTACAATGTTATGCAGAACCCTGCATGACAGTGACATCGCTGTGATGGCAGTGTTATTGACGTCACTGTTATGGCAGTGTTATTGACGTCACTGTGATGTCTGCGTTACTGAGATCACTGTGATGGCAGCGTTACTGAGATCACTGTGATGGCAGTGTTATTGACGTCACTGTTATGGCAGCGTTACTGAGATCACTGTGATGGCAGTGTTATTGACGTCACTGTGATGTCAGCGTTACTGAGATCACTGTGATGGCAGTGTTATTGACGTCACTGTGATGTCAGCGTTACTGAGATCACTGTGATGGCAGCGTTACTGAGATCACTGTGATGGCAGTGATCCTGAGATCACTGTGACGGCAGCGTTACTGAGATCACTGTGATGGCAGCGTTACTGAGATCACTGTGATGGCAGCGTTACTGAGATCACTGTGATGTCAGCGTTACTGAGATCACTGTGATGGCAGCGTTACTGAAATCACTGTGATGGCAGCGTTACTGAGATCACTGTGATGGCAGCGTTACTGAGATCACTGTGATGTCAGCGTTACTGAGATCACTGTGATGGCAGCGTTACTGAGATCACTGTGATGGCAGCGTTACTGAGATCACTGTGATGGCAGCGTTACTGAGATCACTGTGATGGCAGTGATCCTGAGATCACTGTGATGGCAGCGTTACTGAGATCACTGTGATGGCAGTGATCCTGAGATCACTGTGATGGCAGTGTTCGCGAGATCACTGTGATGGCAGTGATCCTGAGATCACTGTGATGGCAGTGATCCTGAGATCACTGTGATGGCAGTGATCCTGAGATCACTGTGATGGCAGTGATCCTGAGATCACTGTGATGGCAGTGTTCGCGAGATCACTGTGATGGCAGTGATCCTGAGATCACTGTGACGGCAGTGTTCCTGAGATCACTGTGATGGCAGTGTTCCTGAGATCACTGTGATGGCAGTGTTCCTGAGATCACTGTGATGGCAGTGTTCCTGAGATCACTGTGATGGCATTGATCCTGAGATCACTGTGACGGCAGTGTTCCTGAGATCACTGTGACGGCAGTGATCCTGAGATCACTGTGACGGCAGTGTTCCTGAGATCACTGTGACGGCAGTGTTCCTGAGATCACTGTGATGGCAGTGTTCCTGAGATCACTGTGATGGCAGTGATCCTGAGATCACTGTGACGGCAGTGTTCCTGAGATCACTGTGACGGCAGTGATCCTGAGATCACTGTGACGGCAGTGTTCCTGAGATCACTGTGATAGCAGTGTTCCTGAGATCACTGTGATGGCAGTGATCCTGAGATCACTGTGATGGCAGTGATCCTGAGATCACTGTGATGGCAGTGTTCCTGAGATCACTGTGATGGCAGTGTTCCTGAGATCACTGTGATGGCAGTGATCCTGAGATCACTGTGATGGCAGTGATCCTGAGATCACTGTGACGGCAGTGTTCCTGAGATCACTGTGACTGCAGTGATCCTGAGATCACTGTGACGGCAGTGATCCTGAGATCACTGTGATGGCAGTGATCCTGAGATCACTGTGACGGCAGTGTTCCTGAGATCACTGACGATCTTTCACTTGTCTCACACAATCACTTGTCATCTAAACACTAAATAATAATTTAGCTCATTTTTTTTCCTTCTTTTAGTGGCCGGCGCCTTTTTTTCCCTTTTTTTTCTATTTTAAGGTGCCAATCGCCGGCGATCGTCAAGGAAGAGCTATTTTCTGATTGGCTAGGTTATGTGCGGGATGGTTTCAGAGTCGCAGTTTTCAAAGTTATCCAATCTTTGTTAATGTCTCACCGGAAGAACTTTACACAATTTAAGGGAACAGTCGAGGCTCTGCAAGGATCCATTATGGGTTTTATTTACACAATGGAGGCGATAACCGTGTTTAATGGTGTGAGGAAAATTATACTACACTGTTAACTGGAGTTGAGGAAACCAAACACAACTGCGTATATATACATCGACAGGTGTATATATATATATGTCGTGCCGAATAGGCAGAACTTGCCATCTTGGCTTAAATAGCAACGCTCATCTTGCCATATAGGACAAGTGAAAATTTGTGTATGCAATAATATCGCCAAAATCATTCTGAACCTAACGAAAAAAATATATTTCACTGTGTTAGTTTAGTATTAAATTATTGTAAACAAATCTAAAATATATTTAGTTAGGTTAGGCTAAAATAAATTGCTCTTGATATATATATATATATATATATATATATATATATATATATATATATATACACACACACGTGTATGGAAGAAGTCACAATAATACGCGTGATTGCAAATAAGATAAGATAAGATAAGATTTCGTTCGGATTTTTAACCCCGGAGGGTTAGCCACCCAGGATAACCCAAGAAAGTCAGTGCGTCATCGAGGACTGTCTAACTTATTTCCATTGGGGTCCTTAATCTTGTCCCCCATGATGCGACCCACACCAGTCGACTAACACCCGGGTACCTATTTGCTGCTAGGTGAACAGGACAATAGGTGTAAGGAAACGTGTCGGAATTTCCACCCGCCGGGAATCGAACCCGGACCCTCCGTGTGTGAAGCGGGAGCTTTAGCCACCAGGCCACCGGGCCTGATGTAAAAACATCACACTGAAAATAAGATATTAAACTGGGCGCTTTCATGTGCTTACAAACATCTTCAGATATGTAAGCAAATGAAAGCGCTCAGGTTTGTTTCCTATTTTCATTGTGGTATTCTTTACATGTACACGTGTATATTTACAGATTTTACTTTCATTCCTTTATTAACGGGTTTTACTTTGATCCCTTTAGTGAGAAATGGAGCTTCAGTAATCCTTCGTGCAATGACACGCATGTTGCGCAATAACAAATTTAAACATCCTCTCCACTAACGACAAATTAATTATCTTTGTGTATAGACACGGGATTAAAGTGTTGTTTATGTTAGTGTAAAGATGAAATACTGTCATAATAACCCACGGGCAGTGTTAGGTAAGGCAAGTATATTAATAAACCTATTTTCGTCTCTACTAACGACCAAGTATTACAGAAGCTATGGCGAATCATCGAACCTGTGCGGCCAACCTGGAAAGCTAGAGTGATTAAACTAAACTCTGGTATGTTCAACGTATGTTAATGAGCGAGGCAGACACAATGACCGTTGGTCAGCTACATTAAGCACTGATATAGCCAGGAAACACGCGTGCCATGTACCATGTTTCGTCTGGTGTATATATTTCGAGAGATGTCTTACGAGGCATTTAAAAAAAACAAATAGAAAGTCCCTTAAGCCCTGGGACCCTCAAAGCCCTAGGGCCTGAGGGAGCGAAGAGACATTGGGATATGCGAGATTATTATAAGTCAGCTATATATATATATATATATATATATATATATATATATATATATATATATATATATATATATATATATATATATATATATATAATTCAGTCGGCAGGTTTTAAATTTTCAAGCTCTGGGTCCCAC
Organism: Cherax quadricarinatus; assembly: GCF_038502225.1. NCBI lineage: Eukaryota > Metazoa > Arthropoda > Malacostraca > Decapoda > Parastacidae > Cherax > Cherax quadricarinatus. Next base: position 42,238,211 of record NC_091300.1, on the reverse strand, counting down.
CTCCTGCCTCCGCTTTTATCCGGAGTTATGAGATTTCACTTTAAAACTATTGTTTGTTTTTACTACGTCGCTACGGAGTGATATCCAGGTCTTTACTTTTCTTACACTGAAGACGTAATTTCTTACATTTTTACAAGTCATCTCCATGTGCAGCTTCCCTCCGTGATACCTTGTTCTGCTTCTGTTTATTAAGAATCTGTCAGTGTATACCTTGTCTATTATTCTGAGAATCATCTGTGTTGTGATAATGTCTCTCAGCTCCTCCGTTCTCCTAGTGTCGTGAAATCTATTTCATTTCCTTTTTCTTCATAACTATTGGTCCTTTGTTCCAGCATCTGTGAATTTGATGCCATTGTAAAGGTTTGCCTTTTAATACTTCTATATTTTGCAGTTTCCGAATCCGTCATGGGGAACTCTTATCAAAAACACTTTTAAGCATACATACCATCCTGAAATTTTTTTTCGGAACACTGACATAATAGGTTAATGGATTTGATAAACAGGAATTGCAAGCAGAAAACAGAGTTGCTTGCTATTATGATTTTTTTCTCTCCAACTGTTTTAACCACTTTTCACTAATGGTCTTTTCTAATATTTTTACAGCAGTTAACAAAACAATAGCACCTAAAATTTAAAAAGGTTTTTCCAGTCATATTTTGTTTAAATACTGGCACAATGTGCACTATCTTCTGTTTGTGTGACAACTTTTCTTAATGTGAAATATTAAAAATAATCAGTAGTGAATAACTCAATTTTTCTGATAATATTTACAGCCCAAGTTGCCATCTCGTGTGATTATATTATTTTTCTTAACATCCATAAGTTTTTTTTTTTTCTTTTTTTTTTTTGATAATTTAGTATTCTCCATTTCAGCTGTCGATATGGGATTCAAATCCACTACATTTACCACATATTCCATTGTAAACACAGAATTTCTACTTGATACCTCGCACATTCTTTCCCTTATTTCGGTAAGTTTGAGGTCCTGCTTGATTCTTTGTAGTTCGTCCTTAATATCTAGATTGTTAGGTAAGACACATATGCAACAGTTAGACAACTTTATTCCGAAACGTTTCGCCTACACAGTAGGCTTCTTCAGTCGAATACAGAAAGTAGGCAGGAACAGTAGAGATGTGAAGACGATGTAATCAGTCCATCACCCTTAAAGTCGTAGAATTTGAGGTTGTCAGTCCCTCGGCCTGGAGAACTTCTCCAGGCCGAGGGACTGACAACCTCAAATTCTACGACTTTAAGGGTGATGGACTGATTACATCGTCTTCACATCTCTACTGTTCCTGCCTACTTTCTGTATTCGACTGAAGAAGCCTACTGTGTAGGCGAAACGTTTCGGAATAAAGTTGTCTAACTGTTGCATATGTGTCTTACCTAACAACCTGTCGGTATTGTATACCATTTTTATGTTCAATATCTAGATTACCATTTGCAAACTGGAATATTTTATTTGACCCCATCTTGCTTGGCACTGATAGCTCATTTTCAGTTTTTCTTCCACCTTATTTTTGTATATTCAGTTCTGGCTTATTTAAGTCCGTAATAAGTTGTTTGGTTAACCTGCTTCTAACTTTGTTATAAATCCTGTTTTATTTTTTCTTAACTTTTCATTAAATCATTTTTTCCTTATACTCTTTTTGGGAATGAAATGTTTAATTCTGTTTTTAAAGATATTTCAGATTTTTTTTTTTTCAAATTAATTCTCTCTCCCTTATATAATTATTTCTGTTTCTAGAAAAGTGTCTTAAACCATCATATTTTTCGTGTTTTATAATCTAGTTGCCCCTGTTTGTGTTTTTTTACATGTCGTTAGGTTAGGTTAGGTAAGGTTTGTCAGGAAACAGGACAAATGTTTCCTGACGCGGGTCTTAGTCAGATGATGACCCGCCTTTGGAGCTTTTGGTCATCTGACCGAGGCCTTCCGCTGGCTTACCGGTCCACCCCTTTAAAATTTATGGTCATTTATAACCATGTACGTTGTGGTGTTTTTACATGTCGTAAATCGTATTTCACAGTATATACCATTTGTAGTCTAAGATGATCACTGGTTTCAAGTGTGTTGTAACACACTTGCTGTGTTACCTCACCCTCACTTGTGTTGTAACACACTTGCTGTGTTACCTCACCCTCACTTGTGTTGTAACAGACACTTGCTGTGTTACCTCACCCTCACTTGTGTTGTAACACACTTGCTGTGTTACCTCACCCTCACTTGTGTTGTAACACACTTGCTGTGTTACCTCACCCTCACTTGTGTTGTAACAGACACTTGCTGTGTTACCTCACCCTCACTTGTGTTGTAACACACTTGCTGTGTTACCTCACCCTCACTTGTGTTGTAACAGACACTTGCTGTGTTATCTCACCCTCACTTGTGTCTGTTCAACTAATATGTTCTACCTTTGTTTCACGTTACAGCCTCAGAGGCTGCTTGCTCACTTTGTTTTTTTAAACATTAAACCTGCAAATAAAAAATGTTTTTTTCAGTAGTTTACTGGGGGATGGATTTCAACATTGATGCACTGAATATTAATTTATGTAGATTTATATACTTATAAATATTCTTCTTCCCTATTTTATCTCTTTTCCTCAGTGAGTAAATTCCACCGAATACATTATTTAAAAATGTTTTTTTTTTCTAGATTTGTTTGTTTAGACTATGAGGTTTCTTGTTCATAATGCCTGTAGACCAGAGTTTTTTTTTTCAAATTACTCCATCAAAGTCAGTGAATATTTACAAATATATTCCTCACTGTTTCTCATAGTTTGGTTTAATATGGTTGCAATCCATCTACTGCTCGTTTCTTTGAAAACACATTTGAAAAGTCGGAGAGAGAGAGAGAGAGAGAGAGAGAGAGAGAGAGAGAGAGAGAGAGAGAGAGAGAGAGAGAGAGAGAGATAAACAACTGGTAACTTGGTTTTGAGTTTAATTTCTTCCACATTTTAAGCCAAACAAACGTATAAGATGTGGCACATTCTTCCCATTATCTCAGTATCTTCTGTTAATTTGAGCTCTTCCAGGGAGACCTAGCGTACTTTTGCCACCCGTTGTCGTACGTCGTCCACCATCTATCGTCGCGCGTCGTCTACCTGCCGTCGTCGACGTGCGTCGTCCAACAATACATGGTCACTGATCTAGTTTACCGCTCGGCTGAGTCTGATCAAAACTTTAGCGAGATGGGCAAATTTGTCTTCGGGAGGTCCTCCCTAGCAACCGTTTGGTAACCATAGCAACCACACCATGGAAAAAACCCACCATGACCAGCATGTTACATTTAAAGACCTGTCGTTGGCACTAGGGTCATTAAGATGGACGCCCATCTAGTTATTAACAAAGATTGTTTATTTATATATTAGCGTATTGTAATATTGTGTATCAGACTGGAGGAAGTATGGAGGAAGTGAATGTTTTCATATATTTAAAAGTAAACATGTCTACAGAAAGGAACATGGGCGGTACTTTGAGACATCTGTGGAAAGTCATTTTTTTATAATGTAAAGTGGGGTCTTTACCAAAGTACAGTAGTACCAGCACTTATACTTTCAGGGGTGTGAGGCATGAGTTTTAAACATTACAGCGAAGAGGAGGCTGGATGCAGTGGTGTTATATCTGAAAGCATTGTGTGGTATGAATATTATACAGATAATTCGGAGCATAGAAATTATAAGACAATGTTGGGTTACCACATTCATAACTCAGAGGGCTGAGGAGGGGTTGTTGAGGTAATCTGGGAATTTAGAGAGGAAGAAGAAGAATAGGATGACCAAGAGGGTAGAAGGAAGGAGGGGTAGAAGTAGTTCCAGGAAAGGTGTTGAAGGGAGGGAATTAAGGTTTTGAGTGCTACTGGCTTGAGCATCCAACATGTCTGTGTGAGGATGTTATACCGGAGTAGAGACATTACGTCTCCGGTACCTCAAACTTCCTCGCTGCAGCGTTGAAAGTCCATCCACACCCCAAATAAAAGTGTTAGTACTAAGGCTGTAACAAAAGAACATTTTATACATACTTTTTTTTTTATTTTTTATTATCACACTGGCCGATTCCCACCAAGGCAGGGTGGCCCGAAAAAGAAAAACTTTCACCATCATTCACTCCATCACTGTCTTGCCAGAAGGGTGCTTTACACTACAGTTTTTAAACTGCAACATTAACACCCCTCCTTCAGAGTGCAGGCACTGTACTTCCCATCTCCAGGACTCAAGTCTGGCCTGCCGGTTTCCCTGAACCCCTTCATAAATGTTACTTTGCTCACACTCCAACAGCACGTCAAGTATTAAAAACCATTTGTCTCCATTCACTCCTATCAAACACGCTCACGCATGCCTGCTGGAAGTCCAAGCCCCTCGCACACAAAACCTCCTTTACCCCCTCTCTCCAACCTATCCTAGGCCGACCCCTACCCCGCCTTCCTTCCACTACAGACTGATACACTCTTGAAGTCATTCTGTTTCGCTCCATTCTCTCTACATGTCCGAACCACCTCAACAACCCTTCCTCACCCCTCTGGACAACAGTTTTGGTAATCCCGCACCTCCTCCTAACTTCCAAACTACGAATTCTCTGCATTATATTCACATCACACATTGCCCTCAGACATGACATCTCCACTGCCTCCAGCCTTCTCCTCGCTGCAACATTCATCACCCATGCTTCACACCCATATAAGAGCGTTGGTAAAACTATACTCTCATACATTCCCCTCTTTGCCTCCAAGGACAAAGTTCTTTGTCTCCACAGACTCCTAAGTGCACCACTCACTCTTTTCCCCTCATCAATTCTATGATTCACCTCATCTTTCATAGACCCATCCGCTGACACGTCCACTCCCAAATATCTGAATACATTCACCTTCTCCATACTCTCTCCCTCCAATCTGATATTCAATCTTTCATCACCTAATCTTTTTGTTATCCTCATAACCTTACTCTTTCCTGTATTCACCTTTAATTTTCTTCTTTTGCACACCCTACCAAATTCATCCACCAATCTCTGCAACTTCTCTTCAGAATCTCCCAAGAGCACAGTGTCATCAGCAAAGAGCAGCTGTGACAACTCCCAATTTGTGATTCTTTATCTTTTAACTCCACGCCTCTTGCCAAGACCCTCGCATTTACTTCTCTTACAACCCCATCTATAAATATATTAAACAACCACGGTGACATCACACATCCTTGTCTAAAGCCTACTTTTACTGGGAAAAAATTTCCCTCTTTCCTACATACTCTAACTTGAGCCTCACTATCCTCGTAAAAACTCTTCACTGCTTTCAGTAACCTACCTCCTACACCATACACTTGCAACATCTGCCACATTGCCCCCCTGTTCACCCTGTCATACGCCTTTTCCAAATCCATAAATGCCACAAAGACCTCTTTAGCCTTATCTAAATACTGTTCACTTATATGTTTCACTGTAAACACCTGGTCCACACACCCCCTACCTTTCCTAAAGCCTCCTTGTTCATCTGCTATCCTATTCTCCGTCTTACTCTTAATTCTTTCAATAATAACTCTACCATACACTTTACCAGGTATACTCAGCAGACTTATCCCCCTATAATTTTTGCACTCTCTTTTATCCCCTTTGCCTTTATACAAAGGAACTATGCATGCTCTCTGCCAATCCCTAGGTACCTTATCCTCTTCCATACATTTATTAAATAATTGCACTAACCACTCCAAAACTATATCCCCACCTGTTTTTAACATTTCTATCTTTATCCCATCAATCCCGGCTGCCTTACCCCCTTTCATTTTACCTACTGCCTCACGAACTTCCCCCACACTCACAACTGGCTCTTCCTCACTCCTACAAGATGTTTTTCCTCCTTGTCCTATACACGAAATCACAGCTTCCCTATCTTCATCAACATTTAACAATTCCTCAAAATATTCCCTCCATCTTCCCAATACCTCTAACTCTCCATTTAATAACTCTCTCTCCTATTTTTAACTGACAAATCCATTTGTTCTCTAGGCTTTCTTAACTTGTTAATCTCACTCTAAAACTTATATATATTTATATATACATGTGCATATATATATATAGTGTGTGTGTGTGTGTGTGTGTGTGTGTGTGTGTGTGTGTGTGTGTGTGTGTGTGTGTGTGTGTGTCGTGCCGAATATGTAAAACTGGTCAGTTAGCAAGAACTCATTTAAAATTAAGTCCTTTCTGAAATTTTCTCCTATACGTTTAAAGATATATTTTTTTCATTAATGTTGATATAAAAATTTATAATTTTCCACCAAAAGAATCTTAGAAAACTTACCTAACCTTATTAAAACAAGAACAATTTATTTTAGCCTAAACCAACTAAACATATTTAAGATTTGTTTACAGTAATTTAATACTAAACAAACACAGTGAAATACATTTATTTCGTTAGGTTCAGAACGATTTTGGCGAAATTATTGCATACACAAATTTTCGCTTGTCCTATATGGCAAGATGAGCGTTGCTATTTAAGCCAAGATCGCAAGTTTTACCTATTCGGCACGACATATATATATATATATATATATATATATATATATATATATATATATATATATATATATATATATATATATATATATATATATAATATATATATATATGTGGCGAATAGTTAAACCTGGCGATTTTGGCTTAAATGGCAACGCTCTTCTTGCCGAATAAGGGAAGCAAAAGTTTGTGTCTGCACTACACTGGTCAACAATTTTTGAAAAGTTGTGTGCTTCTTAAATGAGATTAGTAAATTCTTATGTATTGTCATTCCGTGACTCCAAATATCACCTTGAAAAATGCTTATTGGATATTGGTTTAAAAATGCGAAACATGTAATATTTGAATATTTTATTTTAACGTACAATATGTGTCGGTATGTTTTAAACTCTAATCCGTACCTACTCTCTGCCTTTTTGCTTGACGGTTATAGTGGGCTGAAGAATCATCTCTTGCCAATGTCCAGCAATAGTCTGCAAGCATTCTTGTGCCCCATTTGCCCTGGTACCATTTTTTCCATGGTTGAAATATCTTGGTGAAACCTTTCACCATGTTCGTCACTAACTGCCCCACAGTTCACTGGAAAAAAGGCTAAATGCGAGTCCAAAAAGTGGATTTTAATTGACATGTTACATCCCATGTTCTTGTAAGCCTTGATGAGGTTTTCCACTAATTCTTCATAGTTGCCTTCCCTCTGTTTCCGAGAAATCCATTCGCCACTAACTTGAATGTTTCCCATACAGCTTTCTCCTGCCCATGAAGGTCTGATTCAAAGTCACCATTATTAAGAAGCTCTCGAATCTGAGAATCAGTGAAGACTCCCTCTCTTCTCTTAGCTTCGCTCAATGAGGGGAATTTTGATGTTAAATACTTGAATCCCTGACCGGATTTGTCCTTAGCGTTTACAAAGTTTTTCATGAGCCCCAGTTTTATAATAGTGGTGGTAGCAATGAGAGGTGGATGTTGAACATTTGTTATCCCAGGCTCCAATGATTGACAGGGTGGCCAGTCTCTCCTGATGTAGTGAGAACCTTTTGTACGGCTGTCCCATTCACATAGAAAGCAACAGTACTTGGTGTATCCGCCCTGCAAGCCCATCACCAAAGTGTTTGGATAAGAAAATCACCTACCTTTCACCTCAAAACATAAACTTGGACAGCACAACCACCTTCTATGGCTGCTGGACCAATAATGAAGGGCAGTGAGACTGTGAGTGTGGTAAGAAACTGCCGCAAGCCTGTTGGAATCTGTTGTGACACGTAGGTGTATATTGAAATTGGAGCTAACAAACAATTTTAACCATGATATTCATTATCATTGACCTAAAATTAGTTTGAAATTGCTACTCTGGTCTCGGAAGCATTTTGGTTGTTGACCAATGTTATTAATTGTTACATTAACATAAATGAAGTAATATACCTTTAAAGGTATAAGAGAAAATTTTAGAAAGGACCTAATTTTAAACGAGACCTTGCTAATTGACCAACTTTATCTATTCGCCACGACATTATATATATATATATATATGGTGTACTCCATGTGTGTAGATACAGACTTTGTTATTGATAATAAAGGCCAATAAAAATGCTTAGAAAGTAGCTACAAGCCTTAGGCAATTCAGACTTTTTTTTTAAAGAATATTTGTTCCCTGAAATGAGCTATATTTAGAGTCAGATTTTTTGTTAGTATTGGCGATGCTGAATTTAAAAAGCGCCTCATGTGGACCATTTTTAAGTCGGCTGTGTTGTCTTTCCACTTAATTTATCTTTCATTCAGTCAATTTCTTCGCACATCTGGTCAATTTGTCGCTATTTTCAGGCAGTTTCTGTGGAATTTCTACCTTCTCTTCTTTCTATCTCTCTCTCTCTCTCTCTCTCTCTCTCTCTCTCTCTCTCTCTCTCTCTCTCTCTCTCTCTCTCTCTCTCTCTCTCTCTCTCTCTCTCTCTCTCTCCCCCTCCCTTCCCCCATTCCCCCTCTCCCCCTCCTTCCTTTCACCCCTTTCTCTTAGTCCCCTTCCCACTTTTTTCTCCACCTCCCCATTACACTCCCTGTCCCCCTCCTTCCCTCTCCCTATCTCTATCCCTCTTACAACTCCCCACCCCCACCTCCTTTATCTCTCTATCTCTCCTTTTCTCCTCTCTCTCTCTCTCTCCACATTTCTCTCTCTCCACCTCTCCCGCTCTTTCCAATTCCACTCCCCACCTCCTTTATCCCTCTTTCTCTCCACCTCTCCCTCTCTCTCCCCCTCTCTTTTTACCACTCTCTTCCTACACACACACACACACACACACACACACACACACACACACACACACACACACACACACACACACACATTCATACGCATTCACACACACTGACCCCTGCAACCTCTATTAGGTGAGTACGCGCGCGCGCGCACACACACAGACACACACACACACACACACACAGACACACACGCACAGACACACACACACACAAACCTACAAACCTACTGGAGTTTTATGACAACCTGGAGGTTACCTGGAGGTTATTCCGGGGATCAACGCCCCCGCGGCCCGGTCCATGACCAGGCCTCCCGATGGATCAGGGCCTGATCAACTAGGCTGTTACTGCTGGCCGCACGCAGTCCAACGTACGAGCCACAGCCCGGCTGATCCGGCACTGACTTTAGGTATCTGTCCAGCTCTCTCTTGAAGGCAGCCAGGGGTTTATTGGCAATTCCCCTAATGATTGATGGGAGGCTGTTGAACAGTTTTGGGCCCCGGACACTTATGGTGTTTTCCCTTAGTGTACCAATGGCGCCCCTACTTTTTATTGGCGGCATTTTGCATCGCCTGCCCAGTCTTTTACTTTCGTAGGGAGTGATTTCTGTGTGCAGATTTGGGACCATTCCTTCCAAGATTTTCCAAGTGTAGATTATGATATATCTCTCCCTCCTGCGTTCCAACGAGTACAAGTCAAGTGCTTCCAAGCGTACCCAGTAGTTAAGTTGCTTGACAGAACTTATACGTGCAGTAAAGGATCTCTGTACACTCTCTAGATCTGCGATTTCACCTGCTTTGAATGGAGATGTTAATGTACAGCAGTATTCCAGCCTAGAGAGAACAAGTGATTTGAAAAGGATCATCATGGGCTTGGCATGTCTCGTTTTGAAAGTTCTCATTATCCATCCTATCATTTTCTTTGCACGTGCGATCGTGGCACTGTTGTGATCCTTGAAAGTGAGATCCTCAGACATTACTACTCCCAGGTCCCTTACATTATTTTTCCGCTCTATTGTATGGCCGGAGTCAGTAGTATACTCTGTTCTAGTTATTATCTCCTCCAGTTTTCCATAACGGAGTAGTTGGAATTTGTCCTCATTGAACATCATATTGTTTATCGGTGCTCACTGGAAAACTTTGTTTATATCTTCTTGGAGGTTAACCGCGTCCTCAGCAGATGACAGCCTCATGCAGATCCTAGTATCATCCGCAAAGGATGATACGGTGCTGTGGTGTATATCTCTGTTTATGTCTGATATGAGGATAAGGAATAAGATGGGGGCGAGTACTGTGCCTTGTGGAACAGAGCTCTTCACTATGGCAGCCTCCGATTTAACTCTGTTGACCACTACTCTTTGTGTTCGATTTGTTAGGAAGTTGAAGATCCATCTCCCCACTTTCCCAGTTATTCCTTTAGCACGTATTTTATGGGCTATTACGCCATGATCGCATTTGTCAAATGCTTTTGCAAAGTCTGTGTATATTACATCTGCATTCTGATTTTCTTCCAATGCATCCAAGGCCATGTCATAGTGATCCAGGAGTTGTGAGAGGCAGGAGCGACCTGTCCTGAACCCATGTTGCCCTGGATTGTGCAGATTTTGGGAATCCAGGTGATTTGCAATCCTGCTTCTTAGCACTCTTTCAAAGATTTTTATGATGTGGGACGTCAGAGCTATTGGTCTATAGTTCTTAGCTAATGCTTTGCTGCCACATTTATGGAGTGGGGCTATATCCATTGTTTTAAGTGACTGTGGAATTTCACCCATGTCCAAGCTCCTCCTCCATAGTGTACTTAGGGCACGCGAGAGGGGTTTCTTGCAGTTCTTAATGAAAACAGAGTTCCACGAGTCTGGGCCCGGGGCTGAGTGCATAGGCATGTTGTCAATGGCTTTTTCGAAATCTATCGGAGTTAGGGTAATGTCGGAAATCTGGCATACATTTATGGAGTTTTGAGGCTCATTCATGAAGAAATCATTTGGGTCGTCGATCCTCAGACCGATTAGTGGTTCACTAAACACAGAGTCGTACTGGGATTTCAATATTTCACTCATTTCCTTGTTGTCGTCTGTGTAAGTCCGATCCTGTCTGAGTAAGGGCCCGATACTAGATGTGGTATTTGCCTTGTTTTTGGCATATGAAAAGAAATATTTTGAATTTCTTTCAATTTCACTAATAGCTTTAAGCTCCTCCTGCCTCTCCTGGTTCCTGTAAGAGTCATTTAGCTTAAGTTCGATAGTTTCCACTTCCCTGGTCAGTGCCTCCTTTCGTGTATCAGATATTCTAGCACTCCTGAGGAGCTCCGTGACTCTTCGTCGTCTTCTGTAGAGGGAGCGTCTTTTTCTCTCCAGTTTACTCCTGCTCTTCTTCTTTCTTAGGGGAATATGCCTAGAACATGCTTCGGCTACCAGGAAGTTGATCCTTTCAAGGCACTAGTTTGGATCCATGTCATTTAAGACATCTTCCCAACATGTTTCGTTTAGGACATGGTTTACCTGGTCCCAGTTGATGTTCTTGTTGTTGAAATTGTATTTTGTGAAGACACCTTCACAGGTACATGTATTCTGCTGTTCAGGACCCCTATGCATGTACGTCTGGACTTCGATTAGATTGTGATCGGAATTAGTTGTTTTTGATATTCTTATGTCTCTTATCAGGTCCTCATTATTTGTGAAGATAAGGTCAAGTGTGTTTTCTAGTCTTGTTGGCTCCACTATCTGGTGGCTTAAGGTGTGTTTTTTGCAGAGACTTAGTAGCTCGTGTGTGTGACCTTTCATCTGCGCTACCTCCGTGGATTGTTTCAGCTATAACATTATTTGCTACATTCTTCCATTTTGTATGCCGTAGGTTGAAATCACCAAGCAGTAAGATGTTTGGGGATGGAGCTGGAAGGTTTTCCAAACAGTAATCGATTTTCAGTAGCTGTTCCTTGAACTGTTGGGAGGTTGCATCTGGTGGCTTGTATACAACCACAATGACTAGGTTTTGGTTCTCGATCTTTATTGATAGAACTTCAACTACCTCATTTGTGGTGTTCAGCAACTCCGTGCAGATAAGGGACTCTTTGACATACAGGCCAACCCCCCCTTGTTGCCTGTTTTTTCTGTCGCATCTAAAAAGGTTGTAACCACTTATCCATATTTCACTGTCAAAGTGATCTTTTGTGTGAGTCTCTGTGAAGGCTGCAAACATTGCATTAGACTCCACTAGAAGTCCACTGATAAAAGGTATTTTGTTGTTGGTGGATGGCTTAAGGCCCTGTATATTAGCAAATATGAACGAGGTTGTGTTCTGTGTTTGTTGGGGGGATTTTGTTATTGGCATCAGTAGTTGTAATTCTGGAGGGCCATGGGTGGCCACTGGCTGCGCCTCCAGTCCAACAAGGCTCCAAGGTGGACTATTTTTGTTATTTCCTTCCATTTTCTTTTTTCGTTTCCTGCCACTAAAAAATCACCTGGAATTGGGTTGCCGTAGCTACTATTGTTTGTCTTGTGGGGTCTGTGCCTCCTGGTCCCTTTTAGATGGTATGCAGGGCACTCGATGTTGTAACACTGCTTCTGGAGGACCGAGGAGTGGCACATTTTTGGGTGAAAGAAAGTACAGGAAGAAGAACGACACACTCCTTTAGACAGGAGGTCGCTACATTTTTTGGAATGGTCAAAGTTGCATGTCCCATTTTTTTCCCCTGTTATGCCATGCTTACAGATGCCCCAAGCATAATATTTGCACAAATTCACCTTTGGTTGAGAATTGTTGGGAGGTGTGTTGTCAATTTCTGCAGGTTCTGAGACTGCACTATAATCCTCAGTATCCAAGCCAGGGCCACCCCGTCCTGGATTCCATCTACATTCCCCAGTAGAGGAAGGAGGAGACTCCTCTCCAACATCTGTACTGTGTGATGAATGGTTTGAAAAACCGACAAGTTGAAGATTGAGACACTTATGCAGCATATGCTGCATAAGTGTCTCAATCTACAACTTGTCGGTTTTTCAAACCATTCATCACAACTGTCTGACACTGCAGCATCATGGGATCTTGTTACAAAGAATTCTTCAACACTTGTTCAACCTTTGGACGAAGACCTACTTCGACTAGTGGATGGTACCACTATGACCCCGCCTCCGCCTGCTTCACCTCACTTCACTACAGTATATAAGCCACGTCTACGGCCCTATGCTGTACATTCTACAAGATTGATGGACTGAACACATCGACTCCAGGCCGAGGGACTGATTACCTCATACTCCTCCTCTCCTTATGCCTTCCTCTTTGTATTGGACTGATAAAGCCACTGTGTGGCGAAACGTTTCCTGAATAAAGATTCTCATATGCTGCATAAGTGTCTCAATCTTCAATCTGTACTGTGGGCCACGGTCTTGTGCAATGATGGTTGTATATTTACTGTTTTTGTGGTGGTTTGGGTAGTGTCCCTAGGAGAGTCTGGGCTGGCAGTAAGGCTGGGGGGTGGGGCTGGGTCTGGGTCAGAGGCTGGGCCTGGGCCAGCACCAGCAGTGTGGGTATTAGTGCTATGACTGGGGGAGCCTGGGCCAGCACCAGCACTGTGGGTATTGGTGCTATGCCTGGGGGAGCCTGGGCCAGCACCAGCACTGTGGGTATTAGTGCTATGACTGGGGGATGGGTCTGGCTTAGCACCATGTGGGTGACTAGATAGTTTTGAGTCATCTGTTGTGGTATGGACATTCTGCACTTTTTGATACACTATCTCTTGCTCCCATGTTTTATATTTTTGGTAGACTATCCAAGAGGTCATCCTTGTTTTCTTGATTATTTTTATCTTTTATTACTCTCCTTAGTACCTTTCTGATACCTGCCCAAAGTTCTACATCTTTATTGCACAACCAGAAGCACCTTGCTAGTTCGAGGTCATTTTTTGAGGCTGTATTTAGTCTAGTACAAGAGATATGGTGTTTGGAAGAGCATAGGTTGCATGTGATTCTGGATTTCCTTCCAAGGATTTTTTTACATGTCCCACAGATATGCTGTGCTGACATCCTGTCTGTATCCTACTACACTGTATGCCACGGAAGAAAACTGATTTCCACTTTACCTTTCTCTTGCTGGTGCCAGTAATATGCAAGATGTATTTATATGAACCAAGTTTGCAGTATGTGGGTGGTGGTGTAGGGTGGGTGTAGGGTGGGTGGTGGGTGTAGGGTGGGTGGTGGTGCAGGGTGGGTGGTGGTGCAGGGTGGGTGGTGGTGTAGGGTGGGTGGTGGGTGCAGGGTGGGTGGTGGTGTAGGGTGGGTGGTGGTGTAGGGTGGGTGGTGGGTGCAGGGTGGGTGTGAGCCGGCAGACTTGCCCACACTGCCACACTTCACTTAGTTAGGCCTATGCTAACTTCCCCCTACACTTCTAAGGAAAAGATTATTTCCTGTTTAGTAGAGGTAACGGTTGTATGCTCAATTTATGTATGCTGTGATTCCCTGCACCTCAATGCTACCATCACTCGTTTCATATCTTATGACTATAGTAGTTACTTATCCGTTATTAACACTTCACTGGACCTCTGGCAATAGTTCGCTAGTGCCAGTCGCTTGTAAGATATTCACCTTTCTACACTATATATTGTACGCTATACTTGGGGATAATTTAGATTACTCTTATCTACAATTTAGTTCACTATGCCACTGCACATATATATCCTTGTCACTCACTATATTACTTATAGATAGATAGATCGATATTCGTTTATTTCCACTTGTGTCGACACCCGGCAATAATTCACTAGTGCTGGTCAGGTCTATTTCCCACGGTAACCGTTTCTCCACCGGCACTCTCTATGTGAAACTATAATCCATATTTTCCTATTTAGCGTTCACTGATATTCCTTTTTTGTTTGTTCAAAGGAGTATATGCACTTTATGGTTGCACACGCTTATTTCCCGCATTCTGTTCCTTCTACTACTATCAAGACACGCAGTTTTTGACGGAGCACAAACGCGCGCGACTGTCCCCTCTGGGAGGTGGCAGTGGGAGTGCAGAAGTGAGACAGAAGTAAGGCAAGAGAGAGAGGGGTGGATAGACTGCATTTTCTTGGACTGCAAGAAGGCCTTCGACACAGTTCCTGACAAGAGGTTACTGCAAAAGCTAGAGGATCAGGCACACATAACAGGAAAGGCACTACAATGGATCAGAGAATACCTGACAGGGAGGCAACAACGAGTCATGGTACGTGACGAGGTGTCAGAGTGGGCGCCTGTGACAAGCGGGGTTCCACAGGGGTCAGTCCTAGGACCTGTGCTGTTTTTGGTATATGTGAATGACATAACGGAAGGGATAGACTCAGAAGTGTCCTTGTTTGCAGATGATGTGAAGTTAATGAGGAGAATTAAATCGGTCGAGGATCAGGCAGGACTACAAAGCGACCTGGACAGGCTACAAGCCTGATCCAGCAACTGGCTCCTTGAATTTAACCCTGCCAAATGCAAAGTCATGAAGATCGGGGAAGGGCAAACAAGACCGCAGACATAGTATAGTCTAGGTGGCCAAAGATTGCAAACCTCACTCAAGTAAAAAGACCTTGGCGTGAGTATAACACCGAGCACATCTGAGGCGCACATCAATCAGATAACTGCTGCAGCATACGGGCGTCTGGCAAACCTAAGGATAGCGTTCCGATACCTCAGTAAGGAATCGTTCAAGACCCTGTACACCATTTACGTCAGGCCCATAATGGAGTATGCAGCACCAGTTTTGGAATCCACACCTGGTCAGGCACGTCAAGAAATTAGAGAAAGTGCAAAGGTTTGCAACAAGATTAGTCCCATAGCTAAAGCGATTGTTCTACGAAGAAAGGTTAAGGGAAATTGGCTTGACGACACTGGAGGACAGGAGGGTCCAGGAAGACATGATAACGACATATAAATACTGCGCAGAATATACAAGGTGGACAAAGACAGGATGTTCCAGAGATAGGACACAGAAATAAGGAGTCACAATTGGAAGTTGAAGACTCAGATGAGTCAAAGGGATGTTAGGAAGTATTTCTTCAGTCACAGAGTTGTCAGGAAGTGGAATAGCCTAGAAAGTGACATAGTGGAGGCGCGAACCATACATAGTTTTAAGACGAGGTCTGATAAAGCTCATGGAGCAGGGAGAGAGAGGACCCAGTAGCAATCAGTGAAGAGGCGGGGCCAGGAGCTATTACTCGACCACTGCAACCACAAATAGGTGAGCACACACACACACACACACGCATTCACATGTCGTGTGGGGGTTCGAAATATGGATTGGGTAATAAACACTCACGTTGGATGTTCTAGTATATTGGATATAATATATGGGAGCAGTGTTACAACATCGAGTGCCCTGCATGCCATCTAAAAGGGACCAGGAGGCACAGACCCCACAAGACAAACAATAGTAGCTACGACAACCCAACTCCAGGTGATTTTTTAGTGGCAGGAAACGGAAAAAGAAAATGGAAGGAAATAACAAAAATAGTCCACCACCTTGGAGCCTTGTTGGACTGGAGGCGCAGCCAGTGGCCACCCATGGCCCTCCAGAATTACAACTACTGATGCCAATAACAAAATCCCCCCAACAAACACAGAATACAACCTCGTTCATATTTGCTAATATACAGGGCCTTAAGCCATCCACCAACAACAAAATACCTTTTATCAGTGGACTTCTAGAGGAGTCTAATGTAATGTTTGCAGCCTTCACAGAGACTCACACAAAAGATCACTTTGACAGTGAAATATGGATAAGTGGTTACAACCTTTTCAGATGCGACAGAAAAAACAGGCAACAAGGGGGGGTTGGCCTGTATGTCAAAGAGTCCCTTATCTGCACAGAGTTGCTGAACACCACAAATGAGGTAGTTGAAGTTCTATCAATAAAGATCGAGAACCAAAACCTAGTCATTGTGGTTGTATACAAGCCACCAGATGCAACCTCACAACAGTTCAAGGAACAGCTACTGAAAATTGATTACTGTTTGGAAAACCTTCCAGCTCCATCCCCAAACTGAGCTCCTCAGGAGTGCTAGAATATCTGATACACGAAAGGAGGCGCTGACCAGGGAAGTGGAAACTATCGAACTTAAGCTAAATGACTCTTACAGGAACCAGGAGAGGCAGGAGGAGCTTAAAGCTATTAGTGAAATTGAAAGAAATTCAAAATATTTCTTTTCATATGCCAAAAACAAGGCAAATACCACATCTAGTATCGGGCTCTTACTCAGACAGGATGGGACTTAAACAGATGACAACAAGGAAATGAGTGAAATATTGAAATCCCAGTACGACTCTATGTTTAGTGAACCACTAATCGGTCTGAGGATCGACGACCCAAATGATTTCTTCATGAATGAGCCTCAAAACTCCATAAATGTATGCCAGATTTCCGACATTACCCTAACTCCGATAGATTTCGAAAAAGTCATTGAAAACATGCCTATGCACTCAGCCCCGGGCCCAGACTCGTGGAACTCTGTTTTCATTAAGAACTGCAAGAAACCCCTCTCGCGTGCCCTAGGTACACTATGGAGTAGGAGCTTGGACATGGGTGAAA
Source organism: Cherax quadricarinatus (assembly GCF_038502225.1). NCBI lineage: Eukaryota > Metazoa > Arthropoda > Malacostraca > Decapoda > Parastacidae > Cherax > Cherax quadricarinatus. Next base: position 42,220,928 of record NC_091300.1, on the reverse strand, counting down.
TTCCACAGTCACTTAAAACAACGGATATAGCCCCACTCCATAAAGGTGGCAGCAAAGCATTAGCTAAGAACTATAGACCAATAGCTCTGACGTCCCACATCATAAAAATCTTTGAAAGAGTGCTAAGAAGCAGGATTGCAAATCACCTGGATTCCCAAAATCTGCACAATCCAGGGCAACATGGGTTCAGGGCAGGTCGCTCCTGCCTCTCACAACTACTGGATCACTATGATATGGCCTTGGATGCACTGGAAGAAAATCAGAATGCAGATGTAATATACACAGACTTTGCAAAAGCATTTGACAAATGCGATCATGGCGTAATAGCCCATAAAATACGTGCTAAAGGAATAACTGGGAAAGTGGGGAGATGGATTTTCAACTTCCTAACAAATCGAACACAAAGAGTAGTGGTCAACAGATTTAAATCGGAGGCTGCCATAGTGAAGAGCTCTGTTCCACAAGGCACAGTACTCGCCCCATCTTATTCCTTATCCTCATATCAGACATAAACAGATATACACCACAGCACCGTATCATCCTTTGCGGATGATACTAGGATCTGCATGAGGCTGTCATCTGCTGAGGACGCGGTTAACCTCCAAGAAGATATAAACAAAGTTTTCCAGTGGGCAACGGTAAACAATATGATGTTCAATGAGGACAAATTCCAACTACTCCGTTATGGAAAACTGGAGGAGATAATAACTAGAACAGAGTATACTACAGACTCTGGCCATACAATAGAGCGGAAAAATAATGTAAGGGACCCGGGAGTAGTAATGTCTGAGGATCTCACTTTCAAGGATCACAACAGTGCCACGATCGCACGTGCAAAGAAAATGATAGGATGGATAATGAGAACTTTCAAAACGAGACATGCCAAGCCCATGATGATCCTTTTCAAATCACTTGTTCTCTCTAGGCTAGAATACTGCTGTACATTAACATCTCCATTCAAAGCAGGTGAAATCGCAGATCTAGAGAGTGTACAGAGATCCTTTACTGCACGTATAAGTTCTGTCAAGCACCTTAACTACTGGGTACGCTTGGAAGCACTTGACTTGTACTCGTTGGAACGCAGGAGGGAGAGATATATCATAATCTACACTTGGAAAATCTTGGAAGGAATGGTCCCAAATCTGCACACAGAAATCACTCCCTACGAAAGTAAAAGACTGGGCAGGGGATGCAAAATGCCCCCAATAAAAAGTAGGGGCGCCATTGGTACACTAAGGGAAAACACCATAAGTGTCCGGGGCCCAAAACTGTTTAACAGCCTCCCATCAAGCATTAGGGAAATTGCCAATAAACCCCTGGCTGCCTTCAAGAGAGAGCTGGACAGATACCTAAAGTCAGTGCCGGATCAGCCGGGTTGTGGCTCGTACGTTGGACTGCTTGCGGCCAGCAGTAACAGCCTAGTTGATCAGGCCCTGATCCATCGGGAGGCCTGGTCATGGACCGGGCCGCGAGGGCGTTGATCCCCGGAATAACCTCCAGGTAACCTCCAGGTATTATTCTACAATGAAGATAACATCTTATTATCATACTAAAAATACTATCTACTACACGAGGGTCAGTTAAGACTATCTACAATACGAGGGTCATTACTAGGAATAAGGTAAAATTTACACGTATGTTAGCTAAAAAATAGAAAATCATTCCCCTCCCTTTCTGTAGCTACATTCATCAGACACCTTTTGGCACTCTTCTTGAATTGGTTCATGCTATGACTGGCTTTGACATGTGCGGGTAGTCTGTTCCATTCCTTTATTGCTGTACAATAAAAGGTGTTTGAAGCCTGACCACTGACTGTGGCTACTACAAAGTTGTGCTCTCTCCCCCTAATACTATGATTGCTGCGGTTCCCAACCTTGACAAAATTGACAGCAAGATATTCTGGACACTGTGAGCAATTTTATAAACATGATTTAGCTTCAGTTGTTTTACTCTGTCTTCAACATTCAGCATATCCAACTGCTGTAATTCATCCTGGTCTACATGTTCTCTTGGTCCCAGCCCCAGGATGAATCTTACGATTTTGTTCTGGGTAATTTGCAGTCTATCTTTCAGTTTTTTGTCAAGGCAGAGTACCATGAAGAGCAAGCGTAATCCATATGGCATTGTATAAGGGCTAGACATAGGGTCCTGCGAGCCTCAGTAGGTAGACACTGTGCTTGTCTATACAGGAACTTCAGTCTGGCATTCGCTTTCTTTACTACACTGTTCCCTATCAATTCTCCTGACATGCATGGGTCAAAGGGGATTCCCAGATATTTTACTGATGAAACCAAAGGGATGGGCTCCCCATTACACTGAACATTAAAATTATTTAACCTTCTCAGTTTGTTTCGTGCCAAAGAGAATGGCTTCAGTTTTCCCGAGGTGTAATGATAGTTTGTCTACTAACCATTTGCTGCAGGACTCCAGTTCCAGTGTTAAAACATTAGCAATATTTTGTGGGTCTTTACCTGACACTAACAGAGTTAATTAAAATATCTGGGGGGGTTACGAAAATTATAATTCCGAGGGTTGAGGATAGTTGTTGAAGCAGTGTGGACATTTAGTGAGCATGGGGACATTTAGAGAGTGGAGCAAAACAGAATGACTAGGAGGGTGTATAAATCTGGGATGGAGGGAAGAAGGGGTAGTGGACATCCCAGGTAAGGTTGGAAAGAGGGAGGTAAAGGTTTCTAGCGCTAGTGGCCTGAACATCCAAGAGGCTTGTATGAGCACGTTAGATTGGAATGAGCAAGGAAACCGGTTAGACAAATTTGAGTTCCGTAGGTAGGAAATGGAACAGCGCCATCTGAAATGTGAGTGAATGATGGTGAATGTGGTTTCCCAAAAATAACAAAAAGGCACAATACCGTGACTGGAACAATCCTATGTGCGGGTTATTACCCGCACATAGGAGAGAGGAGCTTAAGACGATGTTTCGGTCCAACTTGGACCATTTACAAAGTCACACTAACAGAAAGGAACGAACGAACGAAAGTTCAGGTAAGATCCCAAATGGGATGAGCGGGGAAGACGGGACAGACGAAGAATAGTGCTGGAGAGGAGTGTTCTTAGACGTAGAAATAGAGCCAGGGCTTAACCCAGCAGCAAAGGCGATCGTGGGACAGATATTGAAAAGAGAAATTCCGGTTCTTCTGTTGGGACTCCGGTGGGGTGAGCTGGGAGAAAGGGACTTGCGACGTTTAGAGCTAGAGAGGAGTGCAGAACTGAGTCATGTCTTAACCCAAAAAAGCTAAGGCGAACGTGGGTCAGAGAATGGTACCTGTCTTAGAAGGTACCTGTCAGCGGATCCAAGGTTATTTGTAAGTAGGGTTAGGAGCAGGATCATGCAAGGAGTAGAAAAGGTTGTGTTGGTTTGTGGGTCTGCGAATATCTTCGTCAAGGAGAGAGGTCCAGTAGTCATGTCGTGTCTCAAGTTTGTCTATCTGTCTGTCACTGAGCCTCTTCCAGTACAGATTCAGCGCAGGGACGTCTAACTGGGCATGGAGAGACTCGCTTGTGGCGAAGTCCTCCCATCTGACATCAAGCACCCAGACAGAAAGGAGAGGAGGAGGCAGTATATATAGGCCAAGAAAGAGGAGCACTGCAGGAGAGCTAAGGGCCCACAAGGGGTAAGAACAAAAACACAGGGGGAGGGAAAAGTGAAGGACCAAACATCCAAGGCAGAAGACAGGAAACCCAAGAAAAGATAGGGGAAAAAAAGGACAGGGGGAAGGGGTAGAAAGAGAATGAGAAAAAAAATCAGGATAAGTCACGGGTGTTCTGAAGTTTGGAGCATTTTACAATGTAATGAGAAAGGAAGGCATCGACAGCGATAAAGCCACGACTAAGATTCGTACAAGGAAAGTTGTGTATAATGGAGGATTCAGCCAGACGGCAACTGTGAAAGTTAGAAATAGGGTAGACAGTTTTAGAAGAAGACCAGTCAGTTTTAGCAGAAGACCAGACCAGTGTGCTCTCTGACATGACAGAAAAAAACATTGTTGGTGTCGGCAAGCCTAACACTACTTTTGTGCTCCCTGTGTCTGTCAGAAAGAGAATAGCCAGTTTCTCCAAAGTATTGAAGAAAACATGAGGAACAGGAAATAGGGTAGACACCAGGATTATCTAAAGCGGGAGAAGACGTACGAACTAGATTGGTGTGAAAAGCGTTAGTCTGGCGAAAAGTAAGTTTGATGTCTAAGGAAAGGAGTGAGTTGTTGAGATCAGAAAGACTGGAAATATAGGAAAGATTTCCCAGGAGTAGAGAGTTTGGGAGAGAAGAAAGTCGGTTTAGTACGTGATGTGGAGAACTGATTAGATAAGTACACTTTCCTGCATGAAACAAACATATCAATCGGTACTTAAATGTTATCAGCACGATTTCCAGCAACCTCTCCCTGGATATCCCCTCGGGGTGCCGTTCCAGATTCCACAGTGGTGGGTGATTAACAATTTTGTTGGAAAACAATTTGTCCCAAAGGAGCGTATATCCAGCATTTCATTATCATCAGAAATGCGTAGTGATACTCAGGTGGTTTGGGAGTAATGCCCTCAAATTACGATGTCGAATAGGACAGCCCTAATCACCTTGTGTCTGCCCAAAGACTGCAGTTCGTTTTAGCGATACAAGAGATTAACTGTACATGAAAGGTATACAATACCAAAGGAGCATATATCCAGCATTTCACTTTCATCTGAAATGTGTAGTGGTACTCACCTGGTTTGGGCGTAAAGCCCTCTAATTACGACCTCGAATACGACAGCCCTAATCACCCTGTGTCTGCCCAAGAACTGCATTTCTTTATGGCGATACAAGTAAGACTAAGCCTTGCCTTGCTCGTGTAACGTGAGCTTATAGCGCTGACAACGCCAATAAGGCTGATATCGATGACTTGACTAAAGGCTTGAGTGTCTCGGGGAATGTTGCACTAATGTTCGCCACTAGGTCGGGAATGTTTGTTGCAATCACTCGCAATATTGGTTGCACTTCGTCATTCAGTACCATCATTTGTTTATAGTTTCGTGGAATTATCCACAGCAGGGAGAACACAGAGATGCAATAAACACTACGTGATTAGTTCTACCGCGAATTTCCTGACTCATATAAGGGAAATAGTCTAACTTAACTAGTTTCCTGAGATTGTCAGAATGAACAAGAGTCAAGAACGCACTGGTAACTACTGTCCCTTTGTCTTCTAACGATAAGGAGGCAATGCCCTCGTGACACACACATCTCGTCCGTTCCTCGAAGCAATTTAAGGCCTGCCACCCTCGTTGCCCTCCAGCTCATTGTCCGTACAAAGGAATATGCTGAACTCAGCTTTATATCTCTTCCTTGCCACACACATTGCAACAGTATTCAATACAAGAGGGTAGGTTTCTTGTTATCTAGCTACAGACTATAATTCATAATAATCCCATCTTGTAGGACAAGTGGGATGCAGGTTTTCCTGTTATGGAGAAAAGAGTAATTACTCTTGTTTAACCTCGTTGTGTAGTTGATCAAGAACTCTAGCAAGGAGAGGAAGGCGTGCCTCGTGATGTTCCTCATAAAACTGTTTGCAAGGAAGGAAGAGTCCATTAGCCCTTTCCAGGAGGGCTAAGTTCCTCAGAGGGCTGAGGGGGGCTGAGAGGGAGAATTTTCTCCACAAGTGAGAAGACAGTTTATGAAATGGGAAGGGTAGCCAAGGCGAGAGAATGAATTACTAAGAGTGGAAATTTCTGATTCAGGGAACTGAGGGTCACAGATGCGGAGAATATGGAGAAAGAGAGAAATAAGAACACTTTTCTTTACATGATAAGAAAAGTAGTGAATGTACATGCCACTGTGCTTAGGCTTGCGATACACGGAAAAAACAAAACCTGTATCCGAGCGATGGACATGAACATCAAGGAGAGGAAGGAAAGAACTAGATTTCCATTCACACGCACATGCACGTACTCACGTATTCACACACACACACACACACACACACACACACACACACACACACACACACACACACACACACACACACACACACACACACACACGAACACACACCGAAGAATTTTTCAAGGGTGGCAGACTAGAATCTCAGGCAACTTGTGCCTGCAAGATGGACCAAAGGAGTTGTGCAATGATCTCAGTAAGAGCGCTGTGGGAGACTCTCAATGAGACTAAATGGAAAGTAAAGCCTGAATAGACGATAGGTGGCGACTTGATGGTGTGGTGAAGCAGGGAGTTGCTGGGCAGGAGGAAGGTGAAGCGGGGAGGTGCTGGGCAGGAGGAAGGTGAAGCGGGGAGGTGCTTGGCAGGAGGGAGGTGAAGCGGGGAGGTGCTGGGCAGGAGGAAGGTGAAGCGGGGAGGTGCTGGGCAGGAGGAAGGTGAAGCGGGGAGGTGCTGGGCAGGAGGAAGGTGAAGCGGGGAGGTGCTGGGCAGGAGGAAGGTGAAGCGGGGAGGTGCTGGGCAGGAGGAAGGTGAAGCGGGGAGGTGCTAGGCAGGAGGAAGGTGAAGCGGGGAGGTGCTTGGCAGGAGGAAGGTGAAGCGGGGAGGTGCTTGGCAGGAGGAAGGTGAAGCGGGGAGGTGCTGGGCAGGAGGAAGGTGAAGCGGGGAGGTGCTTGGCAGGAGGAAGGTGAAGCGGGGAGGTGCTAGGCAGGAGGAAGGTGAAGCGGGGAGGTGCTTGGCAGGAGGAAGGTGAAGCGGGGAGGTGCTAGGCAGGAGGAAGGTGAAGCGGGGAGGTGCTAGGCAGGAGGAAGGTGAAGCGGGGAGGTGCTAGGCAGGAGGAAGGTGAAGCGGGAAGGTGCTGGGCAGGAGGAAGGTGAAGCGGGGAGGTGCTAGGCAGGAGGAAGGTGAAGCGGGGAGGTGCTTGGCAGGAGGAAGGTGAAGCGGGGAGGTGCTAGGCAGGAGGAAGGTGAAGCGGGGAGGTGCTGGGCAGGAGGAAGGTGAAGCGGGGAGGTGCTGGGCAGGAGGAAGGTGAAGCGGGGAGGTGCTGGGCAGGAGGAAGGTGAAGCGGGGAGGTGCTGGGCAGGAGGAAGGTGAAGCGGGGAGGTGCTTGGCAGGAGGAAGGTGAAGCGGGGAGGTGCTAGGCAGGAGGAAGGTGAAGCGGGGAGGTGCTGGGCAGGAGGAAGGTGAAGCGGGGAGGTGCTGGGCAGGAGGAAGGTGAAGCGGGGAGGTGCTTGGCAGGAGGAAGGTGAAGCGGGGAGGTGCTGGGCAGGAGGAAGGTGAAGCGGGGAGGTGCTGGGCAGGAGGAAGGTGAAGCGGGGAGGTGCTTGGCAGGAGGAAGGTGAAGCGGGGAGGTGCTGGGCAGGAGGAAGGTGAAGCGGGGAGGTGCTAGGCAGGAGGAAGGTGAAGCGGGGAGGTGCTGGGCGGGAGAAAAGTGAAGCGGGAAGGTGCTGGGCAGGAGGAAGGTGAAGCGGGGAGGTGCTGGACAGGAGGAAGGTGAAGCGGAGAGGTGCTGGGCAGGAGGAAGGTGAAGCGGGGAGGTGCTGGGCAGGAGGAAGGTGAAGCGGGGAGGTGCTGGGCAGGAGGAAGGTGAAGCGGGGAGATGCTTGGCAGGAGGAAGGTGAAGCGGGGAGGTGCTGGGCGGGAGGAAAGTGAAGCGGGGAGGTGCTAGACAGGAGGAAGGTAAAGCGGGGAGGTGCTAGGCAGGAGGAAGGTGAAGCGGGGAGATGCTGGGCAGGAGGAAGGTGAAGCGGGGAGGTGCTAGACAGGAGGAAGGTGAAGCGGGGAGGTGCTAGGCAGAAGGAAGGTGAAGCGGGGAGGTGCTGGGCAGGAGGAAGGTGAAGCGGGGAGGTGCTGGGCAGGAGGAAGGTGAAGCGGGGAGGTGCTGGGCAGGAGGAAGGTGTACGTGGGTGTAGAGGTGGAGAGGGCAGTGGTTCTCAGTACAAAAGGTAGGCAGGTTTTAAAAACGAAAGTAAATGAAAAAGGAAGAAAATAAGAAAAGGGAAGAAGGAGAAGATAGGAAAAGGCGAGTAAAGCGAATATGAGACAAAGGAAAAACTGAAGTTAGGGATGGGTAAGGAGGTGTACACATAGGAGGCTGGAGGACGTGGGAGTTTGGTGGATGGGAGAAGTGGAAGATGGAATGAAAGATATACATGGAAGGGGAGGAAAATGAGAAAGATGGGAAAGAAGATGAAGAGAATGATAAAAAAAATAAAAGATGATAAGAAACAAGAGGAAGAAAATAAGAAAGAATGTGAAGAAGATGAGGGAAGGAGGAATGAAAGAGAAATACGAGACGGAGAATGACGATGGTTATTCATCACATCTAGGTAGAGTAACAGGTTGAGTGTGACGGATGGAGTATCAGGTAGAGTAACAGGTTGAGTGTGAGGGATGGAGTATCAGGTAGAGTAACAGGTTGAGTGTGAGGGATGGAGTATCAGGTAGAGTAACAGGTTGAGTGTGAGGGATGGAGTATCAGGTAGAGTAACAGGTTGAGTGTGAGGGATGGAGTATCAGGTAGAGTAACAGGTTGAGTGTGAGGGATGGAGTATCAGGTAGAGTAACAGGTTGAGTGTGAGGGATGGAGTATCAGGTAGAGTAACAGGTTGAGTGTGAGGGATGGAGTATCAGGTAGAGTAACAGGTTGAGTGTGAGGGATGGAGTATCAGGTAGAGTAACAGGTTGAGTGTGAGGGATGGAGTATCAGGTAGAGTAACAGGTTGAGTGTGAGGGATGGAGTATCAGGTAGAGTAACAGGTTGAGTGTGAGGGATGGAGTATCAGGTAGAGTAACAGGTTGAGTGTGAGGGATGGAGTATCAGGTAGAGTAACAGGTTGAGTGTGAGGGATGGAGTATCAGGTAGAGTAACAGGTTGAGTGTGACGGATGGAGTATCAGGTAGAGTAACAGGTTGAGTGTGACGGATGGAGTATCAGGTAGAGTAACAGGTTGAGTGTGAGGGATGGAGTATCAGGTAGAGTAACAGGTTGAGTGTGAGGGATGGAGTATCAGGTAGAGTAACAGGTTGAGTGTGAGGGATGGAGTATCAGGTAGAGTAACAGGTTGAGTGTGAGGGATGGAGTATCAGGTAGAGTAACAGGTTGAGTGTGAGGGATGGAGTATCAGGTAGAGTAACAGGTTGAGTGTGAGGGATGGAGTATCAGGTAGAGTAACAGGTTGAGTGTGACGGATGGAGTATCAGGTAGAGTAACAGGTTGAGTGTGAGGGATGGAGTATCAGGTAGAGTAACAGGTTGAGTGTGAGGGATGGAGTATCAGGTAGAGTAACAGGTTGAGTGTGAGGGATGGAGTATCAGGTAGAGTAACAGGTTGAGTGTGAGGGATGGAGTATCAGGTAGAGTAACAGGTTGAGTGTGAGGGATGGAGTATCAGGTAGAGTAACAGGTTGAGTGTGAGGGATGGAGTATCAGGTAGAGTAACAGGTTGAGTGTGAGGGATGGAGTATCAGGTAGAGTAACAGGTTGAGTGTGACGGATGGAGTATCAGGTAGAGTAACAGGTTGAGTGTGACGGATGGAGTATCAGGTAGAGTAACAGGTTGAGTGTGAGGGATGGAGTATCAGGTAGAGTAACAGGTTGAGTGTGAGGGATGGAGTATCAGGTAGAGTAACAGGTTGAGTGTGAGGGATGGAGTATCAGGTAGAGTAACAGGTTGAGTGTGAGGGATGGAGTATCAGGTAGAGTAACAGGTTGAGTGTGAGGGATGGAGTATCAGGTAGAGTAACAGGTTGAGTGTGAGGGATGGAGTATCAGGTAGAGTAACAGGTTGAGTGTGACGGATGGAGTATCAGGTAGAGTAACAGGTTGAGTGTGAGGGATGGAGTATTAGGTAGAGTAACAGGTTGAGTGTGAGGGATGGAGTATCAGGTAGAGTAACAGGTTGAGTGTGAGGGATGGAGTATCAGGTAGAGTAACAGGTTGAGTGTGAGGGATGGAGTATCAGGTAGAGTAACAGGTTGAGTGTGAGGGATGGAGTATCAGGTAGAGTAACAGGTTGAGTGTGAGGGATGGAGTATCAGGTAGAGTAACAGGTTGAGTGTGAGGGATGGAGTATCAGGTAGAGTAACAGATTGAGTGTGAGGGATGGAGTATCAGGTAGAGTAACAGGTTGAGTGTGACGGATGGAGTATCAGGTAGAGTAACAGGTTGAGTGTGACGGATGGAGTATCAGGTAGAGTAACAGGTTGAGTGTGAGGGATGGAGTATCAGGTAGAGTAACAGGTTGAGTGTGAGGGATGGAGTATCAGGTAGAGTAACAGGTTGAGTGTGAGGGATGGAGTATCAGGTAGAGTAACAGGTTGAGTGTGAGGGATGGAGTATCAGGTAGAGTAACAGGTTGAGTGTGAGGGATGGAGTATCAGGTAGAGTAACAGGTTGAGTGTGAGGGATGGAGTATCAGGTAGAGTAACAGGTTGAGTGTGACGGATGGAGTATCAGGTAGAGTAACAGGTTGAGTGTGAGGGATGGAGTATCAGGTAGAGTAACAGGTTGAGTGTGAGGGATGGAGTATCAGGTAGAGTAACAGGTTGAGTGTGAGGGATGGAGTATCAGGTAGAGTAACAGGTTGAGTGTGAGGGATGGAGTATCAGGTAGAGTAACAGGTTGAGTGTGAGGGATGGAGTATCAGGTAGAGTAACAGGTTGAGTGTGAGGGATGGAGTATCAGGTAGAGTAACAGGTTGAGTGTGAGGGATGGAGTATCAGGTAGAGTAACAGGTTGAGTGTGAGGGATGGAGTATCAGGTAGAGTAACAGGTTGAGTGTGACGGATGGAGTATCAGGTAGAGTAACAGAATGAGTGTGACGGATGGAGTATCAGGTAGAGTAACAGGTTGAGTGTGAGGGATGGAGTATCAGGTAGAGTAACAGGTAGAGTGTGAGGGATGGAGTATCAGGTAGAGTAACAGGTTGAGTGTGAGGGATGGAGTATCAGGTAGAGTAACAGGTAGAGTGTGAGGGATGGAGTATCAGAGTAACAGGTTGAGTGTGAGGGATGGAGTATCAGGTAGAGTAACAGGTAGAGTGTGAGGGATGGAGTATCAGGTAGAGTAACAGGTTGAGTGTGAGGGATGGAGTATCAGGTAGAGTAACAGGTAGAGTGTGAGGGATAGAGTATCGGGTAGAGTAACAGGTAGAGTGTGAGGGATGGAGTATCAGGTAGAGTAGCAGGTAGAGTGTGAGGGATGGAGTATCAGGTAGAGTAACAGGTAGTGTGAGGGATGGAGTATCAAGTAGAGTAGCAGGTAGAGTGTGAGGGATGGAGTATCAGGTAGAGTAACAGGTTGAGTGTGAGGGATGGAGTATCAGGTAGAGTAACAGGTAGAGTGTGAGGGATGGAGTATCAGGTAGAGTAACAGGTAGAGTGTGAAAGATGGAGTATCAGGTAGAATGTGAGGGATGGAGTATCAGGTAGAGTAACAGGTTGAGTGTGAGGGCTAGAGTATCGGTCCGACGTGGGCCACTGACCATTCACACCTACCTGTAGGGTATTCCAGGGATCAAGGCCCCCGCGGCCCGGTCCATGACCAGGCCTCCCGGTGAATCAGGGCCTGATAAACTAGGTTGTTACTCCTGGCCGAATTTAGTCCAGCGTACGAACCACAGCCCGGCTGATCCAGCACGAACTTTACGTATCTGTGCAGCTCCGCCTTGAAGACAGCCAAGAGTCTATTGGTAATTCTCCTTATGTCTGGTAGGAGGCTGTTGAACAGTCTTGGGCCCTGAACACTTGATGTACTAATGACACCCCTACTTTTCATTGGGGATATGTTGCATCGCCTGCCAAGTCTTTTGCTCTCTTAGAGTGATTTCTGTGTGCAGATTAGGGACCAGTCCCTCTAGGATTTCCAGGTGTAGATTGTTGTATCTCTCTCGCCTGGGCGCCAGTGAGTACAAGTGCTTCCCAGCATTCCCAGTAGTTAAGATGTTTGACGGAAGTTATATGTGCAATAAAGGTTCTCTATACATTCCCTAGATCTGGGATTTCACCTTCCTTGAATGGAGACGTTAATGTACAGCAGTATTCCAGCTTAGAGAGAACAAGTCATTTAAAAAGGATGATCATTGGCTTGGTATCTCTTGTCTTGAATTTCCTTTCTCATTATCCATCCTATCATTTTCCTCACAGATGTGATAGCACTGTTGTGGTCCTTGAAGGGGAGATCCTCAGACATTACCACTCCCAGGTCCTTCACATTACTTTACCGCTCTATTGTGAGATTAGAGTTTGTAGTATACTCAGTTCTAGCTATTATTTTCTGAACCCATGTTGCCCTGGACTGTGCAATTGTTGGGACAAAAAGTGATTTGCAATCCTGCTTCTTAGAACTTTTTCAAAGACATTCATGGTGGGGACGTTAGAGCTATTGGACTATAGTTCTTAGCTATCGCTTTGCTGCCACCTTTATGGAGTGGGGCTATATCCGTTGTTTTTAGTGACTGTGGAATCTCAACCGTGTCTATGCTCCTTCTGCATAGGATACTTAGGGCCCGTGAGAGGGGCTTCTTACAGTTCTTAATGAACATACTGTGACAGTCAATGATCCAAGTCTGACAGAAAAGTTGTCATAAGCTTCTTTGTTTTGTGTCAGGGGTTAATGGTGAACGGGCAGTAATATGAGCAGTTGTGAAAGACAGCAGAAGAATTTCCAGTATTTATAACATAACACATCTACACATGCACATATACTGAATTGAGTAGATGGTAACCACACAAAAAAAAAGCCTAAGCCTTTATTATAGCAATCTTTCGTTGAAGAAGACCTTTATCAAGTTACCGAAGTTCATAACTTCAAAGTTTACATCCAACTTCAGAACTTGAAAGTCTCCTTGAGCGAAGAGTTGTGAAAATAAATGCTGTCGTTGAAAATTTCGTTTGTAAGTTTACAATTTTTTTATTTGATGATAAATAACAAAAGGGTGAGTACAAGTGAGGAGAGTCAGTGAGGAGAGTCAGTGAGGAGAGTCAGCGTGAGGAGAGTCAGCGTGAGGAGAGTCAGCGTGAGGAGAGTCAGCGTGAGGAGAGTCAGCGTGAGGAGAGTCAGGCGTGTCTGTTTACACAGACATGCCTGTTTGTATAAACAAATAGTTTCACAAGGAAACTGGAGAAAGATACAAACAAAAGAGAACGAGATTTAACAGAGACACACAGGACGTCATTTAAGCTCAACAGGGATGAGGGACACCCGTAAGAGACCTGAATGACACAAGTTCATTTTTGCTTAAGAAACACAGCACGCACACACTCGCTTAAACTCGCTACACTTGTCTAGTTCAATTTCCTGCCTACCGGAAGTAGATTTTACTTGCATATCTCTGCGTTATTGTTACCTGTATGGGATGGGATCAATACAAAGGAGATCTAAAAGCTTTTTTCTATACAGTTATTGGGCCATTTTTATGATTGGCTTATGTTAGGAGTAAAAAAAAATTATGACTCCTCCTCCAGTGTTTTCAGTTACCAGCCTCGAGTTCTTGTGCCATACAATGGGTGGACAGACCTTACAAGCTGCTCCTGTACCAACTTTTTTTATTCTTTATGCACCACTGTAAAGACAGCAAAACATATAAACATAGTTTCGAGAACTAATTCCAGCGGTGAGACTGCTGACTATTGTTTGTTTTACTTCCGAGTATTTTATTTGTTAATTATTCAGGAGTATTTAGTGCCACTGAAAACTATCATATCGGTATCTTTTTTTTTTTTTACACAAATGAATTTTACAGGTAAGAGCTGTTATCCTATCTTAGCTCAATTTAAAGCTCAACTCTATCTAATGTATACTACTACCTCCAGGATGCCACCCACGCAAGTCGGCTAACACCCAGGTACCTACTTCCTGCTGGGTGAACAGGGACAGCAGGTGTAAGGAAGCACGCCCAACGTTTTCACCCGTACTGGGGATCGAACCACGGACACTCAGTGTGCATTTCACTTTCTTGGGTGTCGCTCTGGAAAAGTTTATTTGAAGCGGAGTTTAGTAGTTAATGGAAGAACTGACGTACATATTGTAAAGTAATATATCATCTGATTTTGTTGCCCACGTTCCTTACAACCAATGCTTCAAGAAGCGTGTTTCCTTGTGCAAGAGTGTTCAGAAGATCAACTAGTAATGCAACATTCCCTAGGTATTTACACTGTTTATTGACTCTGATTCTGAGAGAGTATCGTGTCTGTGGATGTATTTGTAGATGAATGGTTCAGAGAACCGACATGTTGATAAATTAGACACATGTGCAACTCTTGGGTATCTTTATTGAGGAGTTGCACATGTGTCTAATTTATCTGTGGATGTAATTCTGATTCAAAATAACTAAGTGCTAAAGAGTCTATCAGGACACGCAGTTTGTCTGGTGTTTTGGCAGTGATAAAAATTATCTGAATTGCCGACAGAAGTTTCATATTGTGTGGGCATATTTAATATAAAAGTATGCTTAATACATTAATTAGGAGCGTTTCCAGTAAGGGGAAGTGGTTATGTTTCTGTCTTCTCTAAGTAACTGAGACAGTTTTATTCATCAAATAACTCCGAGTTCATCTTCAAAATTTTCTTTCACACTTATCCAGCTCCAACGTTTATAAAAATGAAAGTTACTTTTTTTAACCTGTATCTATTATTTTTTTTTTTTTTTTTTTTGCAAATGGAACCTATGTAGGCTTGTGGTAAATGCTTTTTCTTTAACGAATTTGCGCATACAATGTTGTTTATGATATATGCCTAAACTTGCGAATTAGGCCGCCTGAGAAGGGGCATTTAAGTCCAACAATCCGGCAAAATATCCTCTCCCCAACTTCGTCTGAGCAACTCCAGTAAAGGATTACTGAGCAGATCAGTGAGGAGCCGCAGAGTACTTATATTAAGCTACCTAGCTTCTGGAGATGTTGATTTGCCTAATGTGAGCATCTTTGAGCTCACGGAGGTAAGAGGGTTGAGGTAATATGGTCATCCGCTTGATATATTTTACTTCATACATTTCTCACTCTGAGCCTTAAGTTGATGCTGGTATTTGTCAAGTGGTCCATTGTAATTTGGAGTAAGCCTGTCTGTTGAACCAACAAATATATTAAAAACTTGCATGTTGGCACAAGATGACGGTGAGTGCTGAGCAAGCAGGGCAATATTAAGACTTTATATTATCATTTTTCTACATTTATTCATTTGATATTACATCGTTAATGCCTCGCAAAATACTATGGTTTTGATTCTTTCAAACTTTCTACAATAATTTTATTTAATGTCTTTATCTACTGTTTAGTTAAGTGTAGAACACAGTCAATGTGCTGACTGCATCAGCGGTCCACCTGATCTTCCATTACTGTTGCTTATTTATTTATTAAAGTTATTATATACTGATGGGGATTGATCGAAGGAAAATGAAAGCTAGCGCCAATCTCAGGGATCAAGAGCCTTTCACCAGTCTTTGAAGAGGTAATTACTTGTTTCACTCTGTTTTATGGTAATTAGCCACTTTAGTAACACGGTATTCATAAAATGCAATAACTTGAAAAAATTTGTCATTCTCTAAATATTCTTTCATTAATGGTTCACTATGTATATTGTCGAGACAATTTGCCAGTGATTTTGTCTTTGCAATACAGAGAAAGTCCTGTGAGGGAAAAGTTCATTAGATGAGTTTATATATGAATGAATGGTGGTAGTATAAATGGTTGAATGCTTGTCAAGCAAGGGTAGTTATGTCTCTACGACTTAACTTCGACCCGGTGGGAGTTAAGAAGGATTCTCCTAGCGAGTTTTAAACCAATTACCTTCCTCCTCCCACTCAGTCTGTAAGTATGGAGTTCCACTTCTGTTTCTTGTTATATTCTAAGTGTTGGGTTTTATGTTAATGTAACTGGCCTTCCACCTAGCATGTGAGTGATTGTTAGTCCGGGTTTTTAACTGTTATGTTATTTATTTCTTTTAGCCTTGGGTCATCCGACGCATGCGAAATATGGCCGGAAGATATATCTACGCTCTACATCTATGACTACAACAACTTTTACCAGTTATTGTCTGGATGCCATATCAGAGCGTCTTAGCACACTTAAGAGAATTACCATCACACAACTTGGTGCCTGCGCTCTGCGTCCTGACAGTTGTTTGTGAACTTCATATAAGTCATGTCCAAATGCGAGTACTTCACTGTCAACACCGTGAATCCTGCTAACTACTTCGACATTCCATCTTCACACAGGAACACCATTTTTCCTGTACCTGTATATATATCTTTATAGGAACATTAGCTTAGTTTCATGTACTTATTTAATAATTTTTCATATTCCTCTTCAGCTAGGAAACTTTCATGTTTAAGTGTTTTATATTTAAAATTATTTTTGCAAACTTTTACTACGACTGATTGTCCTTACCTGTTATCATTTTTTCTATTTTCTTTTCAAAAGGAGAAAAGGCGGCTACACCTTTAAGTCCCTCATAGGTGAAATATCTCATCAGTAAAGATACACAGATGTCGCACATGTGTTATTATGCTCAACATAATTCACTCTGTGTTCTTAGGATAGCGTAGTGGACGCCAATTGTTCTATTAATGACCAGATAACAGGACTGTAGATGAGATTTCCTATAACATTTTCTCTGGTACTTTAAAATTACTGGTAGTAATAAGAACAAGAAGTTGTGTATACTGGTAATCTGTGACTGAGATTGTTAAAATGGAGGGAACATACAATGTGTGTGACCGTGAGTAATGTGGGAAATTGTCTATGGTGTTGGATGGTGGAAGTTTGTGTTGGAGTGAATGGAGAAGATGAAAAAGTGTTAGAGCAATTGAAAGTAGAAATAGGAGTGCTGGGTAGTGAAAGGGTTGGGAGAGGATGAGTAGTGGAAAGGACTGGAAATACTGGCTATGAGCACAATTGGGTAGGCGGAATAGGGGCTCGGTAGGGATGTATTAAGGTACAATAGTATGCAAATTAATTGAGGCAGGAGTAAATTTTGTGATTATTTCATAATATATCTTAGTCTCTGGTTTAATTAATGTATTTTGGGGTCTTTTCTGGCAACCATCCAGCTGTGGTGTTACCCGGCACTTCTTGTCAGTCCTACAACAGTTGTTGTTCTGTGAGGCTATTCTGCAAGCATACTTCATGAGTGAATATGGTTTTGCCAAATTCTCCCCTTCACTTCATGATGACTGCTTATTACAACCCAGGATTCCAAATGGCCTGTTATCCTGGGTGTAAAGGGAGCAAAATAAACACAGCAGAAAAAGTTTAGACTTATATTATCCTTCACCAATTTAGAACAGCATTATGTACACTATGTACAGTGAAAAGTATAGTGCACTCCACGGTAAGCAAGGCAGAAATAGAAGCCACAAGATAGCAGACCGTGCTTCAACCAGCTCTAGAATGGAAATGACAAGGGCAGACAGGAGAGTGGTACCCACATAACCTCTGCGATTGCCAAAACCATCATCTTATTGGCTGGAACCTGGTCACTAGTTGAACGACGGGGCCCCATCATCAACTCTCAGTAACCTGGTTTGCTGGTTGGGGTAGATAGCCTGTAAATGAGGGTGTGTACATGCGCCGAATAAAGGTTACGTACTCTTTGCATGCTATACTGCTAAAATTTATGATGGATGTTACTCCTATTGAATCAACGCCCCCGTAACCCGGTCCACGAACAGGCCTCCCGGTGGATCAGGGCCAGATCAACCAGACTGTTACTGCTGGCCGCACGTAGTCCAACGTACGAACCACAGCCCGACTGATCCATCACCGACTTTAAGCATCTATCCAGCTACCTCTTAAAGGCAGCCAGGGGCCTATTGGTAATTCTTCTTATGCTTGGTGGGAGGCTCTTGAACAGTCTTGGGCCCCGGACACTAAGAGAAAACACCATAAGTGTACCAAGGCCGCCCCTACTTTTCATTGAGGGTATTTTGCATCTCCTGCCCAGTCTTTTAGTTTCGTAAGGAGTGATTTCTGTGTGCAGATTCGGGACCATTCCTTCTAGGATTTTCCATGTGTAAATTGCGATATATCTCTCCTGCCTGCGTTCCATTGAGTACAACACAATAGCTTCCAAGCTTTCCAAGTAGTTGAGGTGTTTGATGGAACTTATATGTGCAGTAAAGGTTCTCTAGATGTACAATTTCACCTGCTTTGAACGGAGATGTTAATGTACAACAACATTCCAGCCTAGAGAGAACAAGTGATTTGAAAAGGATCATCACTGGCTTGGCATCTCTTGTTTTCAACGTTCTCATTATCCATCCTATCATTTTCTTTGCAGTTGTGATCGTGGCATTGTTGTGATCCTTGAAAGTGAGATCCTCAGACAGTACCACTCCCAGATCCCTTGTTATTTTTCCGCTCTATTGTATGATCAGAGTTTGTAGTATACTCAGTTCCAGTTATTATTTCCTCCAGTTTTCCATTACTGAGTAGTTGGAATTTGTCCTCATTGAACATCAAATTGTTTTCCGTTGCCCATTGGAAAACTTGGTTTATATCTTCCTGGAGGTTAACCGTGTCCTCAGTAGATGACAGTCTCATGCAGATCCTAGTATCGTATGCAAAGGATGACACGGTGCTGTGGATTACATCTCTGTCTATGTCTGATATGAGGAACAGGATGGGGGCGAGTACTGCTCCTTGTCTAACAGAGCTTTTCATTATGACAGCCTCCGATTTAACTCTGTTGACCACTACTCTTTGTATTCGATTGGTTAGAAAGTTGAAAATGCATCTCCCCACTTCGCCAGTTATTCCTTTAGCACGCATTTTGTGCGCTATTACGCCATGATCGCACTTGTCGAAGGCTTTTGCAAAATCTGTGTATATTACATCTGCATTCTGTTTTTCTTCCAGTGCATCCAAGACCATATCATAGTAATCCAGTAGCTGCGAGAGGCAGGAGCGACCTGCTCTGATCTCATGTTGCCCTGGATTGTGCAGTTTTTGGGGTATCCAGGTGATTTGCAATCATGCTTCTTAGCACTCTTTCAAAGATTTTTATGTTGTGGGACGTTAGAGCTATTGGTCTATAGTTTTTAGCTAATGCTGTGCTGCCACCTTTATGGAGTGGGGCTATATCCGTTCTTTTAAGTGACTGGAATTTCACCCATGTGTAAGCTCCTTCTCCATAGTATACTTAGGGCATGTGCAATGGGTTTCTTAATGAACACAGAGTTCCACGAGTCTGGACCCGGGATTGAGTGCATGGGCATGTTGTCAATGGCTTTTTCAAAGTCTATCGAAGTTGGGGTAATGTCCAAAATCCGGTATATATTGATGGAGTTTTGAGGCTCATTCCTGAAGAAATCATTTGGATTGTCAATTTTTAGACTGATTAGTGGCTCACTAAACATAGTCATACTGGGATTTCAGTATCTCACTCATTTCCTTGTTGTCATCTGTGTAAGTCCCATCCTGTCTGAGTAAGGGCCCGATACTAGATGTGGTATTTGCCTTGTTTTTGGCATATGAAAAGAAATATTTTGAATTTCTTTCAATTTCACTAATCGCTTTAAGCTCCTACTGTCTATCCTGGTACCTGTGAGAGTACTTTAACTTACTTTCAGTACTTTCCACTTCCCTGGTCAGCGCTTCCTTCCGTGTATCAGATAATCTAGCTTTCTTGAGGAGCTCAGTGATTCTTCGTCGTCTTCTGTAGAGGAAGCGTCTTTCTCCAGTTTACTCCTGCTCTTCTTCTTAGGGGAATATGCCCTGAACATACTTCAGCTGCCAGGAAATTGATCCTTACAAGGCACTGGTTTGGATCCATGTTATTTAAGATATCTTCCCAACATGTTTCATTTAAGACATGGTTTACCTGGTCACACTTGATGTCCTTGAAGTTGTATTTGGTGAAGACACCTTCACAGCTACGTGCATTTTGCTGATCAGGATCCATGTGCATGTAAGTCTGAACTTCGATTAGATTATGATCGGAATTAGTTGTTTATTATATTATGTCTCTTCTCTTATGCCAAATCTAAGGGAAAAACAACATCCTGTATTGGGCCCCTGCTTAGGCGGCATGGGACATACACAGATGATAGCCAAGAAATCAGTGAGATACTAAAGTCCAAATATGACAAAGTGTTCAGCGATCCACTGCCCACTCTAAGGGTCGACAATCCAAATGAATTCTTTATGAACGAAACCCAAAATTTGGTCATCCCAAAACTCTCGGATATTATTATAACTCCACAAGATTTTTAAGAGGCAATTAATGACATGCCCATGCACTCTGCCCAAGGCCCAGACTCGTGGAATTCCATGTTCATCAAGAACTGCAAGAAATTCCTATCGCGTGCCTTCAGCATTTTATGGAGAGGGGGCATGGACACAGGGGTCATCCCACACACACACACACACACACACACACACACACACACACACACACACACACACACACACACACACACACTAAAAACAACAGATATAGCCCCACTCCACAAAGGTGGCAGTAAAGCAATTGCAAAGAACTACAGACCGATAGCACTAACATCCCATATAAAAATCTTTGAGAGGGTTCTAAGAAGCAAGATCGCCAACCACCTAGATACCCATCAGTTACACAACCCAGGGCAACACGGGTTTAGAGCAGGTTGCTCCTGCCTGTCCCAGCTACTGGACCATTATGACAAGGTCCTGGATGCTGTAGGGATAAACAAAATACAGATGTATACATAGACTTTGCAAAGGCTTTCGACAAGTGTGACCATGGTGTAAAAGCACACAAAATGCGGGATAAAGGAATAACGGGAAAAGTTGTTAGATGGATCTACAACTTCCTGACAAATAGAACACAAAAAGTAATAGTAAACAGAGTGAAGTCCCAGGCAGCCATGGTAAAAAGCTCTGTTCCACAAGGCACAGTACTCGCTCCCATTCTATTCCTCATCCTCATTTCTGACATAGAGATGTAAGCCATAGTTCCGTGTCTTCCTTTGCGGATGACACCCGGATCACCATGGCAGTGACCTCCATCGAAGACACTGCGAGACTCCAAGCGGACATCAACCAAATCTTCGAATGGGCCACTCAAAACAATATGAGGTTCAACGAGGAGAAATTTCAACTACTCAGATATGGAAAACTTGAAGAAATTAAAAATGTGTCGGGGTATACCACAAATTCTAACCATACAATAGAGCTGAAAAGTAATGTGAAGGACCTGGGAGTTATAATGTCAGAGAATCTTGCCTTCAAAGACCACAACAATGTATCTACCTCATCCGCTAGGAAAATGATAGGATGGATAATGAGAACCTTCAAAACTAGGGACGCCAAGCCTATGATGATTCTCTTCAAATCGCTTGTGCTCTCTAGACTGGAATACTGCTGTACACTAACGGCCCTCTTCAAGGCTGGCGACATTGCAGACCTGGAGAGTGTACAAATAATTTTCAAGGCACACATAAGTGCGATAAGGCACCTAAACTACTGGGAACGGTTGAAGGTCCTTGATCTGTATTCCCTCGAACGCAGGCGAGAGAGATACATGATAATATACAGTTGGAAGTTCCTGGAGGAATTGGTACCAAACTTGCACACGAAAATCACTCCATAAGAAAGCACAAGACTCGGCAGGAGATGCAACATTCCTCCGATGAACAGCAGGGGTGCCACGAGTACACTGAGAGACAACACAATAAGTGTCCGGGGCCCAAAACTGTTCAATTGCCTCCCAGCATACAAAAGGGGGATTACCAATAGACCCCTGGCTGTCTTCAAGAAGGCACTGGACAGGCACCTAAAGTCAGTAACTGACCAACCGGGCTGTGGTTCGTACGTCAGCTTGAGTGCGGCCAACAGTAACAGCCTGGTTGATCAGACCCTGATCCACCATGAGGTCTGGTCTCAGACCGGGCCGCGGGGGTGCTGACCCCCGAATCCCTCTCCAGGTAAACTCCAGGCTAACCAGGTCCTCATTATTTGTGAAGATAAGGTCAAGTGTGTTTTCTAGTCTTGTTGGCTCCACTGTATGCTGACTTAAGGTGTGTTTGTTGCAGAGATTTAGTAGCTCGTGTGTGTGACCTTCCATCTGCGCTACCTCCGGGGATTGTTTCTGCTATAACATTATTCGCTACATTCTTCCATTTTGTATGCCTTAGGTTGAAATCACCAGCAGTAAGATGTTTGGGGATGGAGCTGGAAGATTTTCCAGACAGTAATAATTTTTCAATAGCTGTTCCTTGAACTGCTGGGAGGTTGCATCTGGTGGCTTATTGATAACCACGATGACTAGGTTCTGGTTCTCGACCTTTATTGTTAGAACTTCAACTACAGCATTTGTGGTATTCAGCAACTCCATGCACATGAGCGACTCTTTGACATACAGGCCAAACCCCCCCCCCCATTCCTCGTTGCCTGTTCTTTCTGTCACATCTAAAAAGGTTGTACACATTTATCTATATTTCGTTGTCAAAGTGATCTTTTGTATGGGTCTCTGTGAAGGCTGTAAACATCGCATTTGACTCTAGAAGTCCACTGATAAAAGGTTTTATTTGTTGTTGGTGGATGGCTTAAGGCCCTGTATATTAGCAAATATAAACTAGGTTATATTCTGTGTTTGTTGGGGGGATTTTATTGGCATCAGTAGTTGTAGTTCTGGAGGGCCATGGGTGGCCACTGGCTGCGCCTCCAGTCCAACAAGGCTCCAAGGTGGTGGACTATTTTTATTTCCTTCCATTTTCTTTTTCTGTTTCCTGTCACTAAAAATCACCTGGAGTGGGTTTGTCGTAGCTACTATTGTTTGTCTTGTGGGGTCTGTGCCTGCTGGTCCCTTTTAGATGGTATGCAGGGCAACTGATGTAATACTGCTTTTGGAGGACCGAAGAGTGGTACATTTCTGGGTGAAAAAAATTACAGGAGGGAAAACGACACACTCCTTTAGACAGGAGGTCACGACATTTTCTGGGATGCTCAAAGTTGCATGTCCAATTTGCTTTTCCTGATATTCCATGCTTACAGATGCCCCAAACATAGAATTTGCACAATTTCACTTTCTGGTTGGGTAGAATCTTTGGTAGGTGTGGTCTCAATTTCTGCAGTCTCTAAGACTGCCCTATAATCCTCAGTATCCAAGCCAAGGCCATCTTACCTAGGGAAGTGTGGCTGTGAAAGCAGGTAAGACTTAGGTGACCCTCTTTTCAGAGTATCCTGCCACATCCCATAATCGTGCACACCCCTTTGCTAATACCCTTAGTTATAATAATAAAAATATATACGTGTAGGCCTAAAATACTATTTATATAAAAATCAACACACTCAATTTTACCAATACTTTTAAGGTTAATTGAATTTGTAGGCTTATCAACTGTTAACTGGCATGGAGCTTGTGGTGGTGACGGTGGTGGTGGTGGCGGCGGCGGTGGTGGTGGCGGTGGTGGTGACGGTGGTGGTGGCGGCGGCGGTGGTGGTGGCGGTGGTGGTGGTGACGGTGGTGGTGGCGGCGGCAGTGGTGGCGGTGGTGGTGATGACGGTGGTGGTGGTGGTGACGGTGGTGGTGGCGGCGGTGGCGGCGGTGGTGGCGGCGGTGGCGGCGGTGGTGGGGGCGGTGGTGGCGGCGGTGGTGGCGGTGGTGGCGGCGGCGGCGGTGGTGGCGGTGGTGGCGGTGGCGGCGGTGGTGGTGGCGGTGGTGGTGGTGGTGGCGGTGGTGGCGGCGGAGGTGGTGGCGGCGGTGGTGACGGCGGTGGTGGCGGCGGTGGTGGCGGCGGTGGTGGCGGCGGCGGTGGCGGCGGCGGTGGCGGCGGCGGTGGCGGCGGCGGTGGTGATGGCGGTGGTGGTGATGACGGTGGTGGTGACGGTGGTGGTGGCGGCGGCGGTGGTGGCGGCGGTGGTACCGGCGGCGGCGGCGGTGGTGGTGGCGGTGGTGGTGGTGACGGTGGTGGTGGCGGCGGGCGTGGCGGCGGTGGCGGCGGCGGTGGTGGTGGTGGTGGCGGCGGCGGCGGCGGCGGTGGTGGTGGTGGTGGTGGTGACGGTGGTGGTGACGGCGGCGGTGGTGGTGGTGGTGGTGACGGTGGTGGTGGCGGCAGTGTTGGCGGTGGTGGCAGTGGTGGTGGTGGTGACGGTGGTGGTGACGGTGGTGGTGGTGGTGGTGGTGGTGGTGGTGGTGGTGACGGTGGTGGTGGTGGTGGTGGTGACGGTGGTGGTGGTGGTGGTGGTGACGGTGGTGGTGGTGGCGGCGGCGGTGGTGGTGGTGGTGACGGTGGTGACGGTGGTGGTGGTGGTGGCGGCGGCAGCGGCAGCAGTAGTAGTAGTTCACTCTCACTTCCCCTTTTCTTTACATATTAAGGGCATTACGTTATATTGACATATTAAACAACGATGGGTGTGTGTATTGTCACTCATACCATCCAGTTTTAAGAAAGGATCAATAACACTCTGGGATCTACAACAACAATCACAAATTACAAAGAAAATATGAAACAATTCTTTCCCAAATTCTGCCATCTCGTCCCATTTTTATTTTTTCTCGCGCTCCACTTCCTTGTTCATTCAGTTTTTCTCCCTTCTTTGTTCCTTCCTTCAGGGCTTCCACCCTCTTATCTTCATTTCCTTTTCCTCTCTTACTTCTTTCTCTCTATTTGCCGTCAGTGTCCCCTCCCTCGGTTTCCCTTCCACTGTCTCAATTCCACCCTCCTATTTCTCCTTTCTAATATAACCAGTCAACGGATCGAGTAACTACTCTCTCCCATGCATCTCAGGAACGTCTGCAATGAATTGTTACTTCATATTACACCTCGTCTTCAGTACTTTCCATCCCAGATAACATCTTTATCACACAACAACAACAATAAAAATTCAACCTCATACTAAGAACGCTAAGTCTTGCGTCCCTGTTATCTCTTTCTTTTTAAAACTAATAAATCTGGTGTTCTTTGTGCTCCATAATTTCCTCGAGAGACTCTGTCATCCTCCTGGCTTATTTCTCTCCGGATCACCTACGACACTCTCATGAGTTCGTTGAGTGAGTGCGGTCAGAGTCTGCCCGAGTGCGGTGAGAGTCCGCCCGAGTGTGGCCAGAGTTCGCCCGAGTGCGGTCAGAGTCTGCCCGAGTGCGGTCAGAGTCTGCCCGAGTGCGGTCAGAGTCCGCCCGAGTGCGGTCAGAGTCTGCCCGAGTGCGGTCAGAGTCTGCCCGAGTGCGGTCAGAGTCTGCCCGAGTGCGGTCAGAGTCTGCCCGAGTGCGGTCAGAGTCTGCCCGAGTGCGGTCAGAGTCTGCCCGAGTGCGGTCAGAGTCCGGCCGAGTGCGGTCAGAGTCCGGCCGAGTGCGGTCAGAGTCCGGCCGAGTGCGGTCAGAGTCCGCCTGATGTACACTCCTTGTTCCTTGCTCCTCTTTATTACGATTTTTTTTTCTGAACATCACGTGAATATTTCTGAACACGTGAACATTTCTGAACATCACGTGAAAATTTCTGAACATGTGAACATTTCTGAACATCACGTGAATATTTCTGAACACGTGAACATTTCTGAACATCACGTGAATATTTCTGAACACGTGAACATTTCTGAACATCACGTGAATATTTCTGAACACGTGAACATTTCTGAACATCACGTGAACATTCCTGAATATTACGTGAAGATTTCTGATCACGTGATTACTTTTGAACATCACGTAAATATTTCTGAACATCGCGTAAATATTAATGAACAATTTTTTGTTTTTAACATTTTTGAACATGTGATGAATATTTTTAATATGACGTGAGAATTTTTGAACACATGAATACTTTTTGAACATGCGAACATTTCTGTACATCACGCGAACATTTTTGAACATTATACGAATATTTTTAAATATCACTTGGAACATTTTTAATCAAGTGAACATTTTTTGAACACAAACATTTTTCAAAATGCCACCATTATCCTAACATTTATATTTTTAATATTGCACTTGTTGTTAGGAACATCACACATTTGTTAATGCACCTGTAGCCGCAGCAGCAGCAACAGTAGCCGCAGCAGCAACAGTAGCCGCAGCAGCAGCAGCAACAGTAGCCGCAGCAGCAGTAGCCGCAGCAGCAGCAACAGTAGTCGCAGCAGCAGCAACAGTAGCCGCAGCAGCAGCAACAGTAGCCGCAGCAGCAACAGTAGCCGCAGCAGCAGCAACAGTAGCCGCAGCAGCAGCAGCAGTAGCCGCAGCAGCAGCAACAGTAGCCGCAGCAGCAGCAGTAGCCGCAGCAGCAGTAGCCGCAGCATCAGCAACAGTAGCCGCAGCAGCAGCAGTAGCCGCAGCAGCAGCAACAGTAGCCGCAGCAGCAACAGTAGCCGCAGCAGCAGCAGCAGTAGCCGCAGCAGCAGCAACAGTAGCCGCAGCAGCAGCAACAGTAGCCGCAGCAGCAGTAGCCGCAGCAGCAGCAACAGTAGCCGCAGCAGCAGCAGTAGCCGCAGCAGCAGCAGTAGCAGCAACAGTAGCCGCAGCAACAGTAGCCGCAGCAGCAGCAACAGTAGCCGCAGCAGCAGCAACAGTAGCCGCAGCAGCAGCAGCAGTAGCCGCAGCAGCAGCAACAGTAGCCGCAGCAGCAGCAGCAGTAGCCGCAGCAGCAGCAGCAGTAGCCGCAGCAGCAGCAACAGTAGCCGCAGCAGCAGCAGCAGTAGCCGCAGCAGCAGCAACAGTAGCCGCAGCAGCAACAGTAGCCGCAGCAGCAGCAGCAGTAACCGCAACAACAGCAACAGTAGCCGCAGCAGCAGCAGCAGTAGCCGCAGCAGCATCAACAGTAGCCAGCAGCAGCAGCAGCAGCACCAGCAACAGTAGCCGC
This sequence comes from Cherax quadricarinatus, assembly GCF_038502225.1. NCBI lineage: Eukaryota > Metazoa > Arthropoda > Malacostraca > Decapoda > Parastacidae > Cherax > Cherax quadricarinatus. The sequence goes on along the minus strand of NC_091300.1, from coordinate 42,194,235 downwards.
AGCAGCAGCAACAGTAGCCGCAGCAGCAGCAACAGTAGCCGCAGCAGCAGCAACAGTAGCCGCAGCAGCAGCAACAGTAGCCGCAGCAGCAGCAACAGTAGCCGCAGCAGCAGCAACAGTAGCCGCAGCAGCAGCAACAGTAGCCGCAGCAACAGTAGCCGCAGCAGCAGCAACAACAGCAGTAACAAGCAGCAGTAGCCGCAGCAGCAGCAACAGTAGCCGCAGCAGCAGCAACAGTAGCCGCAGCAGCAGCAACAGTAGCCGCAGCAGCACCAACAGTAGCCGCAGCAGCAGCAACAGTAGCCGCAGCAGCAGCAACAGTAGCCGCAGCACCAGCAACAGTAGCCGCAGCACCAGCAACAGTAGCCGCAGCACCAGCAACAGTAGCCGCAGCAGCAACAGTAGCCGCAGCAGCAGCAACAGTAGCCGCAGCAGCAGCAGCAACAGTAGCCGCAGCAGCAGCAACAGTAGCCGCAGCAGCAGCAACAACAGCAGTAACAAGCAGCAGTAGCCGCAGCAGCAGCAACAGTAGCCGCAGCAGCAGCAACAACAGCAGTAACAAGCAGCAGCAGCCGCAGCAGCAGCAACAACAGCAGCAGTAGCCGCAGCAGCAGCAACAGTAGCCGCAGCAGCAGCAACAACAGCAGTAACAAGCAGCAGTAGCCGCAGCAGCAACAACAACAGCAGTAGCCGCAGCAGCAACAACAGCAGAAGTAACAGAAGCAACAGCAGCCGCAGCAGCAACAACAACAGCAGTAACAGCAGCAGCAGCAACAACAGCAGTAACAGAAGCAGCAGCAGCAGTAGAAGCAACAGCAGCAGTAGCCGCAGCAGCAGTAGCCGCAGCAGCAACAACAGCAGTAACAGAAGCAGCAGCAGCCGCAGCAGCAGCAACAACAACAGCAGTAACAGAAGCAGCAGTAGCCGCAGCAGCAGCAGCAACAGAAGCAGCAGCATCAGTAGCCGCAGCAGCAGTAGAAGCAGCAGCAGCAACAAGAACAGCAGTAACAGAAGCAGCAGCAGCCGCAGCAGCAACAACAGCAGCAGCAGTAGCCGCAGCAGCAGTAGCCGCAGCAGCAGCAACAACAGCAGTAACAGAAGCAGCAGCAGCCGCAGCAGCAACAACAACAGCAGTAACAGAAGCAGCAGCAGCAGTAGCCGCAGCAGCAGCAACAACAGCAGTAACAGAAGCAGCAGCAGCAGCAACAACAGCAGTAACAGAAGCAGCAGCAGCAGTAGAAGCAGTAGCCGCAGCAGCAGCAACAACAGCAGTAACAGAAGCAGCAGCAGCAGTAGCCGCAGCAGCAGCAACAACAGCAGTAACAGAAGCAGCAGCATCAGTAGCCGCAGCAGCAGTAGAAGCAGCAGCAGCAACAACAGCAGTAGCCGCAGCAGCAGCAGCAGCAACAACAGCAGTAGCCGCAGCAGCAACAACAACAGTAACAGAAGCAGCAACAGCAGTAGCCGCAGCAGCAGCAACAGCAGCAGTAACAACAGCAGTAACAGAAGCAGCAGCAGCAGTAGCAACAACAGCAGTAACAGAAGCAGCAGCATCAGTAGCCGCAGCAGCAGTAGAAACAGCAGCAGCAACAACAGAAGTAACAAGCAGCAGTAGCTGCAGCAGCAACAACAACAGAAGTAACAGAAGCAGCAGCAGCAGTAGAAGCAGCAGCAGCAGTATCCGCAGCAGTAGTAGCCGCAGCAGCAGCAACAACAGCAGTGACAGAAGCAGCAGCAGCAGTAGCCGCAGCAGCAGCAGCAACAACAACAACAACAACAACAACAGCAACAACAACAACAGCAGTAACAGAAGCAGCAGCAGCAGTAGCCGCAGCAGCAACAACAACAGCAGTAACAGAAGCAGCAGCAGCAGTAGCCGCAGCAGCAACAACAGCAGTAACAGAAGCAGCAGCAGCAGTAGCCGCAGAAGTAACAACAACAGCAGTAACAGAAGCAGCAGCAGTAACAGAAGCAGCAGCAGCAGTAGCCGCAGCAGCAGCAAGAACAGCAGTAACAGAAACAGCAGTAGCCGCAGCAGCAGCAGCAGCAGTAGCCGCAGCAGTAACAACAACAGTAACAGAAGCAGCAGCAGCAACAACAACAGCAGTAACAGAAGCAGCAGCATTAGTAGCGCAGCAGCAACAATAACCGCAGTAACAGAAGCAGCAGTAGCTGCAGCAGCAACAACAGAAGCAGTAGCAGCAGTAGCCGCAACAGCAGCAACAACAGTAACAGAAGCAGCAGCAGCAGTAGCCGCAGCAGTAACAACAACAGCAGTAACAGAAGCAGCAGTAGCCGCAGCAGCAGCAACAACAGCAGTAACAGAAGCAGCAGCATCAGTAGCCGCAGCAGCAGCAGCAGTAGAAGCAGCAGCACAGTATCCGCAGCACAGAACGACAACAGCAGTAACAGAAGCAGCAGCATCAGTAGCCGCAGCAGCACCAACAACAGCAGGACCAGAAGCAGCAGCAGCAACAACAGCAGTAACAGAAGCAGCAGCAGCAGTAGCCGCAGCAGCAGCAACAACAGCAGTAACAGAAGCAGCAGCAGCAGTAGCCGCAGCAACAGCAACAACAGCAGTAACAGAAGCAGCAGCAGCAGTAGCCGCAGCAGCAACAATAACCGCAGTACCAGAAGCAGCAGCAGCAGTAGCCGCAGCAGCAACAACAACAGCAGTAACAGAAGCAGCAGCAGCAGTAGCCGCAGCAGCAACAACAACAGCAGTAACAGAAGCAGCAGCAGCAACAACAGCAGTAACAGAAGCAGCAGCAGCAGTAGCCGCAGCAGCAACAACAACAGCAGTAACAGAAGCAGCAGCAGCAGTAGCCGCAGCAGCAGCAACAACAGCAGTAACAGAAGCAGCAGCAGCAGTAGCCGCAGCAACAGCAACAACAGCAGTAGCCGCAGCACCAGCAACAACAGCAGTAACAGAAGCAGCAGCAGCAGTAGAAGCAACAACACTAACAGAACCACCAGCAGCAGTAGCCGCAGCAGCAGCAACAACAGTAGTAACAGAAGCAGCAGCAGCAGTAGAAGCAGCAGCAGCAACAACACTAACAGAAGCAGCAGCAGCAGTAGCCGCAGCAGCAACAACAACAGCAGTAACAGAAGCAGCAGCAGCAGTAGCCGCAGCAGCAGCAACAACAGCAGTAACAGAAGCAGCAGTAGCCGCAGCAGCAGCAACAACAGCAGTAACAGAAGCAGCAGCAGTAGCCGCAGCAGCAGCAACAACAGCAGTAACAGAAGCAGCAGCAGCAGTAGCCGCAGCAGTAACAACAACAGTAACAGAAGCAGCAGCAGCAACAACAACAGCAGTAACAGAAGCAGCAGCAGCAGTAGCCGCAGCAGTAGCAACAACAGTAACAGAAGCAGCAGCATCAGTAGCCGCAGCAGCAGTAGAAGCAGCAGCAGCAACAACAGCAGTAGCAGCAGCAGTAGCCGCAGCAGCAACAACAACAGCAGTAATAGAAGCAGCAGCAGCAGCAGCAGCAGCAGTAATAGAAGCAGCAGCAGCAACAACAGCAGTAACAGAAGCAGCAGCAGCAGCAGTAGCCGCAGCAGCAGCAACAAAAACAGTAACAGAAGCAGCAGCAGCAGTAGAAGCAGCAACAGCAGCAACAACAGCAGTAATAGAAGCAGCAACAGCAGTAGAAGCAGCAGTAGAAGCAGCAGCAGCAGCAGTTGCAGCAGTAGAAGCAGCAGTTGCAGTAGCAGCAGCAGTAGCAACAGCAGCAGTAACAAAAACAGCAGTAGGATCAGCAGCAATAGTAGCAACAACAGCAGTAGAAGCAGCAGCAGAGTAGGATCAGCAGCAACAGCAGCAGGATCAGCGGCAGTAGTAGCAACAACAGCAGTAGGTTCAGCAGCTGTAGTAGCAACAACAGCAACAGAAGCAGCAGCAGCAGTACGATCAGCAGCAACAACAGGATCAGCAGCAGTAGAAGCAGCAATAGCAGTAGTAGCAACAGCAGCACTAGCAACAACAGCAGTAGGATCAGCAGTAGCAGTAGCAACAACAGCAGTAGAAGCAGCAGCAGCAGCAGCAGCAGTAGGATCAGCAGTAGAAGCAGCAGAAGCAGCAGTAGGATCAGCAGCAACAGCAGCAGTAGCAACAGCAGCAGTAGCAACAGCAGCAGTAGCAACAACAGCAGTAGGATCAACAGCAGCAGTAGCAACAACAGCAGTAGGATCAACAGCAGCAGTAGCAACAACAGCAGCAGTAGCAACAACAGCAGTAGGATCAACAGCAGCAGTAGCAACAACAGCAGCAGTAGCAACAGCAGCAGTAGCAACAGCAGCAGTAGCAACAACAGCAGTACTATCAACAGCAGCAGTAGCAACAACAGCAGTAGGATCAACAGCAGCAGTAGCAACAACAGCAGCAGTAGCAACAACAGCAGCAGTAGCAACAACAGCAGTAGGATCAGCAGTAGTAGTAGCAGTAGCAACAACAGCAGTAGGATCAGCAGCAGTAGTAGCAACAACAGTGTAGAAGCAGCAGCAGCAGTAGGATCAGCAGCAACAGCAGCAGTAGCAGCAGCAGTAGCATCAGCAGCAACAGCAGCAGTAGCAACAAAAGGAGTAGCAACAACAGCAGTAGCAACAACAGCAGTAGGATCAGCAGCAGTAGTAGCAACAGCAGCTGTAGCAACAACAGCAGTAGGATCAGCAGCAGTAGTAGCAACAACAGCATTAGGATCAGCAGCTGTAGTAGCAACAGCAATAGAAGCAGCAGCAGTGCGATCATCAGCAACAACAGGATCAACAGCAGTAGAAGCAGCAACAGCAGTAGTAGCAACAGCAATGGTAGCAACAGCAGCAGTAGCAACAACAACAGTAGAAGCAGCAACAGCAGTAGTAGAAACAGCAATGGTAGCAACAGCAGCAGTAGCAACAACAGCAGTAGGATCAGCAGCAGCAGTAGCAACAACAGCAGTAAGATCAGCAGCAGCAGTAGCAACAACAGCAGTAATAGAAGCAGCAGTAGAAGCAGCAGCAGAAGAAGCAGCTGTTGCAGTAGCAGCAGCAGTAGGGTTAGCAACAACAGAAGCAGTAGCAGCAGTAGCAACAACAGCAGTAGGATCAGCAGCAGTAGTAGCAACAACAGCAGTAGAAGCAGTAGTAGGATCAGCAGCAAAAGCAGCAGTAGCAACAGCAGCTGTAGCAACAACAGCAATAGGATCAGCAGCAGTAGTAGCAACAACAGCAGTAGAAGCAGCAGCAGTAGGATCAGCAGCAACAGCAGCAGGATCAGCAGCAGTAGTAGCAACAACAGCAGTAGGTTCAGCAGCTGTAGTAGCAACAACAGCAATAGAAGCAGCAGCAGCAGTACGATCAGCAGCAACAGCAGCAGGATCAGCAGCAGTAGTAGCAACAACAGCAGTAGGTTCAGCAGCTGTAGAAGCAACAACAGCAATAGAAGCAGCAGCAGCAGTACGATCAGCAGCAACAACAGGATTAGCAGCAGTAGTAACAACAGCAGCAGTAGGATCAGCAGCAGTAGTAGCAACAACAGCAGTAGAAGCAGCAACAGCAGTAGTAGCAACAGCAGCAGTAGCAACAACAGCAGTAGGATCAGCAGTAGCATTAGCAACAACAGCAGTAGAAGCAGCAGCAGCAGTAGGATCAACAGCAGCAGTAGCAACAACAGCAGTAGCAACAACAGCAGTAGGATCAGCAGTAACAGCAGCAGTAGCAACAGCAGCAGTAGCAACAACAGCAGTAGGAGCAACAACAGCAGTAGAAGCAGCAACAGCAGTAGGATCAGCAGTAGAAGCAGCAACAGCAGTAGGATCAGCAGTAGTAGCAGCAGCAGTAGGATCAGCAGCAACAGCAGCAGTAGCAACAGCAGCAGTAGCAACAGCAGTAGCAACAACAGCAGTAGGATCAGCAGCAGCAGTAGGATCAGCAAAACAGCAGTAGCAACAGCAGCTGTAGCAACAGCAGCAGTAGTATCAGGAGCAATAGTAGCAATAACAGCAGTAGAAGCAGCAGCAGGACCAGCAGCAACAGCAGCAGTAGTAGCAACAACAGCATTAGGATCAGCAGCTGTAGTAGCAACAGCAATAGAAGCAACATGAGCAACAACAGGATCAGCAGTAGGATCAGCAGCAGTAGTAGCAACAACAGCAGTAGAAGCAGCAACAGCAGTAGCAACAGCAATGGTAGCAACAGCAGCAACAACAGCAGTAGGATCAGCAGCAGCAGTAGCAACAACAGCAGTAGAAGCAGCAGCAACAGCAGCAACAACAGCAGTAAGATCAGCAACAGCAGCAACAACAGCAGTAGGATCAGCAGCAACAGCAGCAACAACAGCAGTAGGATCAGCAGCAACAGCAGCAGTAGCAACAGCAGCTGTAGCAACAACAGCAGCAGGATCAGCAGCAGTAGTAGCAACAGCAGTAGAAGTAGCAGTAGCATCAGCAGTAACAGAAGTAGCAGTATCAGCAGCAACAGCAGCTGTAGCATCAGCAGTAACTGCAGTAGCATCAGCAGTAACAGCAGCAGTAGAATCAGCAGTAACAACAGCAGTAGGGTCAGCAGCAGCTGGCTCAGCAGCAGCAACAGCAGCAGCTGGATCAGCAGCAGCAGTAGGATCAGGAGCAGCAGCAGCATTTGCAGCGGCAGCAGCAATAGCAGCAGCAGCAACAACAGTAGCAGCTACAGAGGTAACATCTGCAGCAAAAGCTACAGGAGCAGCGCCAGCAACAACAACAAGAAGAAACGTCAGCGACGATGACAAAGGTAGTAGCAGAAGAATCAGTAGCAGCAGCGGCAGTGGCAGCAGAAACAACAGCTGCAGGAAAAGCAACAGAAGCAGTGTCAGCAGCAGCGGCCACAGTAGCAATAGAAAATTATCAGCAGCACCACGATCATCATCAGCATCAACAGTGACAACAGCTAGTAAGTAAGTAAGTAAGTAAGTAAGTTTATTCAGGTAAACACAAATACAGTTACATAGAATTATCATACATAGCAGCATATGTGTAGGGAACCTAGGATAACCCAAAAAAGTCAGACAGAGTGACTTATTTCCATTGGGGTCCTTTACAGCTGCCACAGCAACATTATCAGCACCAACATCAACTAAAGCAGCAACAGCACGATCACCATCAGCAGCAACAAGATCATCAGCAGCAACAACAGCTGCAGCAACAGCAACTGCAGCAGAAGCAGCTTGCAACAGCAGCTGCAGCAGAAGCAGCTTGCAAAAGCAGCTGCAGCAGAAGCAGCAGCAACAACAACAACAGATAAATCTGAACCAAAATACACTTTATAAACTCTGCCTCTTCGTAAGTACACTTAAATTACTCCAACTTTAGTTATGAACCAACACATAAATTTGAACTTAAAAGATGGCCAGTTTGGCCCATGGTCCATGGTGCGGTCTGTGTGGCCCACTACTTGGTTTGCGCGAATCATGAAGTGGCCTATTTGGCCCAAGAGGACACCTGGTGGCTCATGATATGGTCTGTGGCCCATGAGGTGTCTGTGTAGCCCAGGAATAGATTAATATGACCCATGAGGTGTTGTGTGTGACCCTTGAGGTGTTGTGTGTGGTCCATGAGGTGTTGTGTGTGGTCCATGAGGTGTTGTGTGTGGTCCATGAGGTGTTGTGTGTGGTCCATGAGGTGTTGTGTGTGGTCCATGAGGTGTTGTGTGTGACCCTTGAGGTGTTGTGTGTGGTCCATGAGGTGTTGTGTGTGGTCCATGAGGTGTTGTGTGTGGTCCATGAGGTGTTGTGTGTGGTCCATGAGGTGTTGTGCGTGGTCCATGAGGTGTTGTGTGTGGCCCATGAGGTGTTGTGTGTGGCCCATGAGGTGTTGTGTGTGGTCCATGAAGTGTTGTGTGTGGTCCATGAGATGTTGTGTGTGGTCCATGAGGTGCATATTCAATAAAAAAATATTCTATGTATAGTGTGACAGTTACTAATTTGGGTCAGCTGTCGTCCGTGTTACAACATGACTGTTACTAACACAGGTCAGCTGTCGTACGTGTT
>NC_091300.1:42054665-42186136 GCF_038502225.1 Cherax quadricarinatus | reverse complement strand
AGCCAGGAGAGACGTAATTACGACGTTCAAGATTCTAAGAGGTCTCGATACAGCGTCGACAGACTGAAGACAGGGGAACCATTGACATGGGGGACATAAATCTAAGCTTAAATATGCACATGGAAGTACATACATCATCCTGAAGGTGGTTTTGAAGTGGTTTTGGCGATTAAGTGGTGGTGGTGGAAACAGAATTCATACTTAGTTTTGAGAATAGATATGATAACGCCCATAAGGCCAGATAATAACGTGTGTGTGTAACCATTCATTGATATCTGATAAACACTCCATGGAATCGAGAATTTACAATGCCAGTCATAGGGAAACGAATGCAACGACAGGCTCATCGACAAGTTTCTCTGAGACTGGAAGAGAACCAAGGATGCAGCAGCTATTCTTTTCCTTTGGACCGCCACATATGAGGCGGCTGAAGAGGAAGATGGCAGTCCTTGGACCTCTTTAAATGCTTCGATGAGTTTAGAACCTAGATCCTTGAGGAAACTTGTGCCTTGTTTTTTCCCAGGGTCCAAGAGTCTTTGATTACATTTGGGCGAAGCATTAAAGATAGGTTCAAGTCTCTATACTTCGCCAGGTTGTCTGCTTCGCTGCGATCAGCAGCACCACCCTGCTAATCAACACTCAAAGGATTAGAGGTGTTAGTCACAGCAGATGAACATGTACAGTCCCATACCAGGAGGCTGTCACTCTTGTAGGAATATAACGTGGTCGCATCGGAATAGCTATTATACACATTTGGGTTGCTGTCCAAGAGATCTAAATTTACACCAGTCAGGATAAATCAAATAATCAATTCATATCCAGTGACACTGAATAGTTTTCATTTATCAGGTTCCAAAGAGAGTTGGGGAATGTGGGGAGAGGAAGTCTTACTGACCATCCGCATTTATCGATCGTGATTCCCCAAGTCCAATCAGGGAATGAAATCACTCATCGGTAATCACTCTCGTCTTCTAATTGGCTGTGTCAGGAAGTGACCAGACCAGGCGTGTCCTTCCCTCCAACCCCACATCTCTATTCTTTCTTCCTTTCTCTCTCTCTCTCTCTCTCCCTCTCACACACACACACACACACACACACACACACACACACACACACACACACACACGCGCACACACACACACACACACACACACACACACACACACACACACACACACACACACACACACACACACACACACACACACACAAAGAAAATGCCTTTGATATATGATACATGAAAATGAAGAAATATTAATTAGATCTAGATATGATCAGGAAAGATCACAGTTTCCTCAGCGGCGTTAATTTTCATCGCCATTTAGTAAGATTAAACCATCATCTGAAAAGTCAACCAGTTTGTGGAATGATAGATAAAAAGAATACAAATAATCAACAGTGAAAATTATAGCACTTAAAACGACGATGACAATGACACAACAATGACGTCCGACATTGACAAAACAACGACATCTGACAATGACAACACGATAATAACGACAGAAGGGCAAGGACAAAACAATAGCTGCATTTTTACTCACATATTATGTCAATAATTCCCCTACTGGGTGTTACTGAGCCCTGTTCTTACTCCCCCATGTATCAGAGGAAAGTGGGTCAGGAGGAACCCCCTCCCTCGCTCCCATGTAATCTCACCCACATCCATCCTGATCACGTACCCACACGGCAGAGTCTCATTGAGACGAGCGCGGGCAAGCCAGAGGTCGCTGTTTCCGTGGCTTGGCATCGTGACTCCCAGATCATCTAAACTCTGCTGGCAGACAAATCTACCGAGAAGAACGTCAGGCAGACGTGAGTTTCCCTGAGCAGCTATACGTTTTTTCTTAGTTAAAGGTTGACATAATAGACGTTGCCTTGTACCTGCATGGACCTTGTACTAGTCTGAACTTAGTATTTGCCTGGACCTTGTACCTGTCTGGATCTTGTACCTGCTTGGAACTTGTACCTGCTTGTAACTTGTATCTGCCTGGGCTTTTACCTGCCTGGGCCTTCTACCTGCCGGGACCTAGTACATGCCGGGACCTAGTACATGCCTGGACCTAGTACCTGCCTGGACCTAGCACCTGCCTGGACCTTGTACCTGCCTGGACCTTGTACTTGCATGGGCCTTGTATCTGCCTGCATTTTGTACCTACCTGGACCTTGTACCTGCCAGGACCTTGTACCTGCTAAGACCTTGTACCAGTCTGGATCTTGTGCTTTCCTGGACCTGGTACCTGCATGGACCTAATAAATGCCTGGATCTGGTACCTGCCTGGACTTTGTACCTATCTGGACATAGTACCTGCCTGGACCTTGTACCTACCTGGACCTGTTACCTGCATGGACCTTGTATCTTCCTGGACCTTGTACCTACCTGAACCTGGTACCTACAAAGACCTTGTACCTGCCTGGACTTCGTACCTGCCTGGACCTTGTACATACCAAACCCACTCTGGCTGGTGTGGTTATTGACAGCCACACTCATCCTGGCTGGTGTGGTTGCTGACACAGCCACGCCCACCCTGGCTGGTGTGGGTGCTGACACAGCCACGTCCACCCTGGCTGGTGTGGTTGTTGACACAGCCACGCCCACCATGGCTAGTGTGATTGTTGACACATCCACGCCCACCCTGGCTAGTGTGATTGTTGACACATCCACGCCCACCCTGGCTAGTGTGATCGTTGACACAGCCACGCCCACCCTGACTAGTGTGATTATTGACACAGCCACGCCCACCCTGGCTAGTGTGATTGTTGACACAGCCACGCCCACCCTGGCTAGTGTGATTGTTGACACAGCCACGCCCACCCTGGCTAGTGTGATTGTTGACACAGCCACGCTCAGCCTGGCTAGTGTGATTGTTGACACATCCACGCCCACCCTGGCTAGTGTGATCGTTGACACAGCCACGCCCACCCTGACTAGTGTGATTATTGACACAGCCACGCCCACCCTGGCTAGTGTGATTGTTGACACATCCACGCCCACCCTGGCTAGTGTGATTGTTGACACATCCACGCCCACCCTGGCTAGTGTGATCGTTGACACAGCCACGCCCACCCTGGCTAGTGTGATTGTTGACACAGCCACGCCCACCCTGGCTAGTGTGATTGTTGACACATCCACGCCCACCCTGGCTAGTGTGATTGTTGACACAGCCACGCTCAGCCTGGCTAGTGTGATTGTTGACACATCCACGCCCACCCTGGCTAGTGTGATCGTTGACACAGCCACGCCCACCCTGACTAGTGTGATTGTTGACACAGCCACGCCCACCCTGGCTAGTGTGATTGTTGACACAGCCACGCCCACCCTGGCTAGTGTGATTGTTGACACAGCCACGCCCACCCTGGCTAGTGTGATTGTTGACACAGCCACGCCCACCCTGGCTAGTGTGATTGTTGACACAGCCACGCCCACCCTGGCTAGTGTGATTGTTGACACAGCCACGCTCAGCCTGGCTAGTGTGATTGTTGACACATCCACGCCCACCCTGGCTAGTGTGATCGTTGACACAGCCACGCCCACCCTGGCTAGTGTGATTGTTGACACAGCCACGCCCACCCTGGCTAGTGTGATTGTTGACACAGCCACGCCCACCCTGGCTAGTGTGATTGTTGACACAACCACGCTCAGCCTGGCTAGTGTGATTGTTGACACATCCACGCCCACCCTGGCTAGTGTGATTGTTGACACAGCCACGCCCACCCTGGCTAGTGTGATTGTTGACACAGCCACGCCCACCCTGGCTAGTGTGATTGTTGACACAGCCACGCCCACCCTGGCTAGTGTGATTGTTGACACAACCACGCTCAGCCTGGCTAGTGTGATTGTTGACACATCCACGCCCACCCTGGCTAGTGTGATTGTTGACACAACCACGCTCAGCCTGGCTAGTGTGATTGTTGACACATCCACGCCCACCCTGGCTAGTGTGATTGTTGACACAACCACGCTCAGCCTGGCTAGTGTGATTGTTGACACAGCCACGCCCACCCTGGCTAGTGTGATTGTTGACACAACCACGCTCAGCCTGGCTAGTGTGATTGTTGACACATCCACGCCCACCCTGGATGTGATTCGTTAAATGCAACCACAACTAGGTTAGTACATCACCCACCCACCTACCCCTCCACACACAAAACAACAGAGAGAGAGAGAAAGAGAGAGAGAGAGAAAGAGAGAGAAAGAGAGAGACATACTTATATTTAGCCCATGTTAGGTCAATCATTGAGTACGCAGCCCCAGGATGGAGCCACACCTAATATAAAGAGGCTGCAAAAGGTTCAAAGGTTTGCAACCAAGTTTGCAAGAGAGGTATGAACTATGTGGAGAGGTTGAAGGAAATAATACCTGACAGCCCTGACGGAAAGGACAGGATGGAGACATGATTACGCTATACAATATCCTAAAAGGACACATACGAAATGTTTGGATTAAAAGGATCAGGATCAAGGAACACATGTGGAAGCTGAGACGAGCCATAGGGATGTAAGAAAGTATTTAGTCTCAGGGTGATTAATAAGTAGAATGACTTGGATGACTCAGTGTTGTAGACAAAGTCAATACACAGCTTCAAGAGAGGATATGAGAAAGCCCAAGAAACCAGAATAATGTGTTCCAGGATCTGGGCCCAAGAGCTGAATTTCAACCTTCGCAAATACAACTAGGTGAGAACAACTCAGAATAAACAGTCATGGAGTGTGAGTTGAGGGATATAATACTAACACGCGATGGGACATAGATGGAAGATAATGAGACAGATGAGCCACAGGGACGTTGGAAAATATTTCTTTCAGTTTGTAGGTGGAAAATAAATGGAATGAGCTGGATGAGGACGTGGTACAGTTGTCAATATTCAATTTCATGAGGCCAGGAACCCATAATGTCAGCGATTGTTGGTTAGGAGGCGGACCCAGGAGACCAGACGTGTACCTTGCAAACACTGCTCTATGAGCACAACTCGGTGAGTAAAATACACACACACACACACACACACACACACACACACACACACACACACACACACACACACACATACACATCATTCCGCCATCTTAATAAGGAATCGTTCAGGACCCTGTACACTGCGTACGTTAGGCTCATATTGGAGTATGTGGTGGACAAAGACAGAATGTTACAGAGATGGGACACAGCAGCAAGGGGACACAGTTGGAAACTGAAGACACAGATGAATCACAGGGATGTTAGGAAGTATTTCTTCTGTCACAGAGTAGTCAGGAAGTGGAATAGTTTGGGAAGTGATGTAGTGGAGGCAGGATCTATTCATAGCAGAGGTATGATCAAGCTCATGGTGCAGGGAGAGTGACCCAGTAGCAGCCAGTGAAGAGGCGGAACCAGGAACTATGAATGGACTCCTGCAACCACAACTAGGTGAGTGTACACACACACATACACACACACACACACACACACACACACACACACACACACACACACACACACACACAGGGGTCAGTATTAAGATTGCCGTTTCAAACATGTCAATGATTCACCAGTAGGGATCAAGTTGTGACAATTTGTCGAAGATATAAAAATAATGAGGGTAAAAGCAAAAATAGGCCGTGAAGAGGCTTCAGACGACCTTGACAAACTTCACAAGTGGTCCAACAAGTGGCTGCTAGAGTTAAATCTAAATAAGTGGTCCTGCAGATTGGAGAAAGCTGTAATGGATTTGATACAAAGTGCAGCATGGACGAAAAGAAGCAACAAATATTAGCGAAGAAATAAGATCTGGGGGGTAAACACAGCACCAAGCATATCTCCAGAGTTACGCATAAGCGGTATAGTATCAGCGGCTTATACAAGACTAGCAAACCTCAGAGAAAGCATCGAGAATTTGAGCAAAGAATTATTCAGATATTTATTTACGACATACACCAATCAGTAAGTGGCGCCAGTTTGGAGCCTACACTTTGCCAAGCACATGCAAACGCTCGAGGAAATCTAACGATTTTTAAAACCAGATTAAAGCCAGAATTGAAAGGAATAAATTATGAGGAGAGGTTGATGGAAATGAACCTGACATTCTTGGCGGAGAGGACGACGAGGGAACACAATATTATGGCGCAATATTTTTTTTAAAGAAGAATTAATAAGGAAGATAGAGACAGAGTTAAGCGGACCAGGAACAAGTTAATCTGTGGAAGATGAAGACACAGATGAGCCACTGAGATGTAAGGAAGTATTTTTTTTTAAACTCAAGATGGCTGAGAAAAGGAATGAGTTTGACGACGCAGTGGTGGAAACAGACACAATACACAGCTTCAAGAGTACACACGATGCGGCCCAAAAGTCGGAAATCAGAAATGCCGCACAAAAGAGCGTAGGTAGCGTGGCCAAGAGCTGAATCTCTACCCCATTTCCCCTCACCCCTCCACCTCCAGCAAAAACAACTCGCTGCGTACCATTCAATAGAGGGGAAATTTCCCAACACCCAGAAACTACAATGAACAATAACTGGGTAAGGGAGGCAGGGAGGGGAGGGAGCGAGGGAGGGGAGGGAAGAGGTTAACACTAACAAGGGAACACTTGTTACTGTAATTAACACTGGTGTCGACGGCCCAGTGTTCCAAAAGTTGGTTTGTCAGCAACATTTTATAAAAATATAACAAGAAAGGAAACAGCTGGACTTGTTTCGTTCACCTTACCCGACTGTTCTTAACGAGTGAGAGAGAGAGAGAGAGAGAGAGAGAGAGAGAGAGAGAGAGAGAGAGAGAGAGAGAGAGAGAGAGAGATTATGATGTCAACGAGATAAAGTCAGTTGATCAAATGAAAATGCTGGCCCACAGATGGCTCCAACTTCATCCTGTTCCCTACTTGTATGTCTCATGACAAAAATGCTTTCAAATGAGCTGATGTAGGTAACAGCTCTTAGCTTGTCAATAAAGCTAGGAATCCTTAACCTGTAAATAGCTTGTCAATAAAGCTAGGAATCCTTAACCCTGTGTAAAGAGAGAGAAAGAGAAAACTTTCAACACCAGGTGGATGTGGGTGGCCTTACTGTTATGTACAAGGCCGATATTGTAAAAGTACCACACTTGGTTCCACTCCGAGGACAGAGAGGACAACAAGACGGGCAGCAAACAGCAACTTCACTATGATTGTATCCTTCTCCAGAACATCACTTCATCTTAGATTATGTATTCCTAGAACGACTCGCGTCTGGAACATGTTCGTACAGCATAACAGTATCAACAAAATAAAATCAGTTGACCAAATAAAATCACCGACTCACAGATGGCTTCGACTGGAGAACACACTTGACCTTATTTCCACAAATAATGAGGACCTACTAAGAAACAACAATATCAAAAACAACTAATTCTGATCCGGATTTACATGCACAGGAGTCCTGATCAGCAAAATACATACAGCTATGAGGATACCTTCACCAAATTCAACTTCAACAACAAGAACATCAACTGGGACCAGGTAAACTATGTCCTAAATGAAACAAATACCCAAGGCAGAAGAAAGAAAACCCAAAGGAGAAAGAGGAAAGAGGAAGAGGGAGAAGAAGAAAAAAAGAATCAGGTTAAGTCACGGGTGTTCTGAAGTTCGGAGCATTTTACAATGTAGTGGAAAAAGAAAGCATTTACAGAGACAAGGCCAGGACTAAGATTCATGCAAGGAAACTTGTGTATAAGGAAGGATTCAACCAGATGGCGGGTGGACAGTTTTAGCAGAAGACCAGTCAATGGGATGACTCTGATCTCAGACGTGACAGAAAAGAGGATTGTTGGTGTCGGCAAGCCTAACACTACTTTTGTGCTCCCTAAGTCTGTCAGAAAGAGATCGGCTAGTTTTTCCAAAGTACTGAAGAGGACAGGAGGAGCAAGAAATAGAGTAGACTCCAGGAGCATCTATAGAGGGAGGAGAGGTATGAATTAGATTAGTGCGAAAAGTGTTAGTCTGGCGGAAAGTAAGTCTAAGGAACGGAGAGAGTTGTTGAGATTAGAAAGACCGGAAATGTACGGAAGGCAGAGGACAAGAGAGTTCCTAGGAGTGTACAGTTTGGGAGAGAAGAAAGTCCGTTTAGCCCGTGATAAGGCAGTCTATGAAATGGGGAGGGTAGCCAAGACGGGAAAATGAATTATGAAGAGTGGAAATTTCTGATTCAAGGAACTGAGGATCACAAATGCGGAGAGCACGGAGAAAGAGGGAGATAAGAAAAATTTTCTTGACAGAGGAAGCATGATAAGAAAAGTAGTGAATGCACATGCCACTGTGTATAGGCTTGCGGTAAAGGACTCATACGGGATCCAGGAAAGACAGGAGGAGCTAAAAGCGATAAGTGAAATTGAAAGAAATTCGAATTATTTCTTTTCATATGCCACAAACAAGGGGAAAACTTACAGGGATGACAACAAGGAAATGAGTGACATATTGGGATCTAAATACGACTCTGTGTTTAACGAGCCACTGATCAGTCTAAAGATCGACAGTCCAAACAATTTTTTTCATGAATAAGCCTCAAAATCCTGTCATTATATTCCAAATTTCCTTACATAATCCTAACTCCACTAGACTTTGAGAAAGCCATTAACAACATGCCCATGCACTCAGCACCAGGCCCATTAAGAACTGCAAGAAACCCCTCTCGCCATCTCTACGCTATGAAGGAGGAGCATAGACACAGTCACTAAAAACAACGGATATAGCCCTACTCCAAAAAGGTGCTAGCAAAGCAATAGCTAAGAACTATAGACCAATAGCTCTATCGTCCCACATAAAAGTCTTTGAAAGAGTTTTAAGAAGCAGGATTACAAACCACTTGGATTCCCAACATTTGCATAACCCAGGGCAACATGGGTTCAGAGCAAGTCGCTCCTGCCTCTTGCAACTACTGGACCACAGGATAGCAAACAGAATGCAGATGTATTATATACAGATTTTGGAAAAGCCTTTGACAAGTGCGATCAAAGTGTAATAGCACACAAAATGCGTGCTAAAGGAATAATTGGCAAAGTTGGCAGATGGACCTTTAATGCACATATAATTTTCGTCAAACACCTTAACTACTGGGAACTCTTGAAAGCACTTGACTTGTACTCACTGGAGCGCAGGCGAGAGAGAGATCACAATCTACACCTGGAAAATCCTAGAGGGACTGGTCCCTTATCTGCACACAGCAATCACTCCCTACGAAAGCAAAAGACTTGGCAAGCGATGCAACGTACCCCCAGTGAATAGGGGCGCCATTAATACATTAAGAGAAAACACAATAAGTGTCCACGGCGCAAGACTGTTCAACAGCCTCCCACCAGCCATAATGGGAATTGCCAATAGACTCCTGGTTGTCTATAAGACGGAGCTGGACAGATACCCGAAGTCAGTGCCGCATCAGCCGGGCTGTGGTTCGTACTAAATGCGGCTAACAGTAACAGCCTCGTTGATCAGGCCCTGATCCACCAGGAGGCCTTGTCGTGGACCGGGCCGCGGGGGCGTTGATCCCAGGAATACCCTCCAGGTAGTAGGTAGGTAGGTAAACTTCACCCTCTACCCCATTTGTATGTCACATAGCAATAAAATGGCTGTTAAATGATTTAATGTAGGTAACAGCTCTTAGCTTGTAAATAAAGTAAAGAACCTTAACCTAATCTTGTAAAACCCAGTGTAAGTCAGGAGAGGGAGAGAGAGAGAGAGAGAGAGAGAGAGAGAGAGAGAGAGAGAGAGAGAGAGAGAGAATGTAGAAAGAAAAGGATGGGGGTTAAGGGTGTGATGGAAGGAAGTGAGAGCAGAAAGGAAAGAAATAAAGGAGGTGAGAACGAAGATGTCATGAAGTGAAGAGTCTCGTTGCTAAGAAAGTAAAACTAGTCAGTAAGAGACGGAGAGAAAGGAGAGAGAGAATGAAAGGAAAATTAGTGAAAGAGGGAGAAAGCTGCAAATTGAAAATGTGCGACGAGGACATCAAGTGAAGGAGAGGAGTGTTGAAGAGAAAGCGAGGGAGAGGAGTGATGAAAAGGAAATGAGCAGTAAGGGAGAGATGTGATGAAGCAGGTGAAGGAGGGAGATGTGTCTTGAAGCAGGTGAAGGAGTGAGGGAGAGGTGTGTTGGGCAGGTGAGGGAGTGAGGGAGAGGTGTGTTGAGCAGGTGAGGGAGAGATGTGATGAAGCAGGTGAGGGAGTAAGGGAGAGGCGTGATGGAGCAGGTGATGGAGTGAGGGAGGGAGGGAGAAATGTGATGGAGTAAGTTATCCCAGCAGTTCAAAGACCAACTACTGAGAATCGAGTACTGTGTTGAAAACCTTTCCTATCCAGCCCACATGTCCTCTTGCTTGGTGACCTCAAAATAAGACACCAAAAATGGTAGAATGTAGCGAGGACTGTAACAGCAGAGCAACACAGGAGCCAGTCTGGATGAAATCTCACTCAACTGAACTACCATAACTCTGCAATAAATTCGCCTTCTGCCAGCAAATAGCAGAACTGACCAGACTAGAAAATACTCTGGCCAGATCTTATATTCACAAGTACTGAAGGTCTGACACGGAACATTATGGTGTTGAAGACAGTAAACTCAATCCACAGTCTAATAGAGGTTCAGACGTCCATACTCGCTGGTCTTAACAAAACACCCAATTATATGAGGGAGTGTTTAACAAATTTAACTTTAATTATTAAACAATAAAAATATTAGCTGGGAGCCAGTAAATCGTGAGCTTACTGATATACCCTCTGAAAACACTTTGATAAACGAGGACCTGATCGAGCATTTCGAGAGGATAAGTTCGATAGCACTAGAAGTATGTTTCGGACACATACCATTACAGAGGAGGAGGAGGTGTAGGTTGGTAAGGAAGAGGAGCACCTATATGCGGCGACGGATAATGGAACTCCTAAAAGACAGAAGATTCTGATGAAGGAAAATCAAGACTGGCTAGAGAAAATGAAAACATTGAGCTCAAATTAAATGTACCATATAAAGTTCAGGCGAGACAGAGGGAGCAAAAACAATAAATGAAATTTTGAAAAATCCAGAATACTTATTCTCATTAAAAATCAAAGGCAAAATCAACATATAATATCAGGCCTTCGGTTAAAGGAGACGGAACATACACTAAAGACAGAAACAAAAAATTCTCAAATTCCAACACGATTTAGTGTTCACTGGGTCATTCATCAGCCTAAAGACTGACGACCTCAATGAATTCTTTATGAACGAGACGCAAAATGCTACACACATTCCATAATCTCTGAATAACCTTAACCCCACTTGACCTTGAAGAAGCTACCGATTGCATACCAATGCACTCCGCCCCAGGCCCTGACTAGTGCAACTCCGTATTCATCAAGAATTGCAAGAAACCATTATCATCTGACTTTAATAGTCTATGGAAAATTTTCTCATATATGTTTAAAGACATATTTTTCATTTATGTTAATGTAAAAATTAATAATTTTGTACCAAAAGAACCTTAGAAAACTTACCTAACCTTATTATAAGAAGCATAATTTAATTTAGCCTAATCCAGCTAAATACATTTTAGATAAGTTTACGATAATTTAATAATAAATAAATAATCAAATATTTGTTTTTCGTTGGGTTCAGAATGATTTTTGCGAAATTATTGCATACGCAAATTTTCTCTTGCCTTATTAGGCAAGAAGAGCGTTGCTATTTAAGCCAAAATCGCAAGTTTAACCTATTCTGTACCATATATAATATATAAGTGGTTTCTAAAATTTTCTCTTATACGTTTAAAGATATATTTTTTTTCATTAGTGTTAATATAAAAAAATATAATTTTGCACCCAAAGATTATTAGAAAACTTACCTAACCTTATTATAACAAGAGCAATTTATTTTAGCCTAATCCAACTAAATATATTTTAGATACGTTTACAATAATTTAATACAAAACAAACACAATTAAATATATTTTTTTCGTTAGGTTCAGGATGATTTTTGCAAAATTATTGCATACAAAAATTTTTGCTTGTCTTATATGGCAAGATGAGCGTTGCTATTTAAGCCAAGATAGCAAGGTGCCAGGATAGTGCACCAGTGTCACTGTTGGTGCCAGGATAGTGCACCAGTGTCACTGTTGGTGCCAGGATAGTGCACCAGTGTCACTGTTGGTGCCAGGATAGTGCACCAGTGTCACTGTTGGTGCCAGGATAGTGCACCAGTGTCACTGTTGGTGCCAGGATAGTGCACCAGTGTCACTGTTGGTGCCAGGATAGTGCACCAGTGTCACTGTTGGTGCCAGGATAGTGCACCAGTGTTACTGTTGGTGCCAGAATAGTGCCAAGAGGCATGGGAGAAGGAGAAGGAGGAGGCGTGGGAGGAGGAAGGAGCAGGAGAGGAAGAGGAGGAGGAGGAGGAGGAGGAGGAGGAGGAGGAGGAGGAGGAGGAGGAGGCTTGAGAGGAGTAGAGGTTGTGTGAACAAAGGATCAAGGAAGGAGGATGAAAAGGGAAGAAATATGGTTTGAACAAAGGTTCTAGGTAAGGTGAGTGGTATGGGGGAGGGAAAGGGAGGGGGAAGAAACGGATAGGAGATTGAGAGGATGAGAGGGGTGAAGAGAGGATGAGGGGGGTGAAGAGAGGATGAGGGGGGAGTGAATGGGTAGGGAGTGAATGGGTAGGAAGAGGATAGGGAGGGAAAAAAAACGAAAAATCTGAAGCGAAAAAAATCAGAGAATTCTAACGAGAGAGAGAGAGAGAGAGAGAGAGAGAGAGAGAATAAAACACGAAGAAGGACAGAAGATAAAGAGAGCAAACCAAATCGAGTGTGAGAGGCTAAGAGAACCAGAGAGACAGACAGTAAGAGACACAAAGATAAAGCAAGAGAGAAACAGAGTAAGATACACAAATAAAGCAAAAAAGACAGAGAGCACGAGAAATATAAATATTAAAAGAAGCGCTGTATGACCCTGGTGGGTTTAGCGCTTCATTCTAATAAATAATAATAGTAATAATAACAACAATAATAAAAATAAACAAGACACACAGAGATAGAGACAGTAAGAGACAAGAGAAGCAAGACAGACAAAGAGCAAGAAACAGGAAGAGAGAGAGAGAGGAAGGCAGATGAATCCGAGAAGAGAGGCAGAGAGGAAAGAAACAATAAGAGCGCTTGAAAAGAAACGAAATGAGGAACCGAGACAGAATAAAGAACAGAACAAACAGTGACGAACAGAGGGGCAGTATAGGACAGGAGGGATATAAAAATGGGAAGGGGAAGAAGACAGGAGGTAGTCGTCAAGACAGGAAGACAAGAAGACAAGATGGAGGAAAAAGACAGAAGACAGGAAGAAGACATAACGATGGCGTGGATAAGAAATGAATAGACAGGAAGACACGAAATTAGGAAGAAAATATATAATCAAGAAGACATGAAGGTGACGTGAAGGTGACGTGAAGGTGACGTGATGATGAGAGGAAGACAGTGTAGGACACTGATGTCAGATTTGGTGCAGTAAAGGACGCTGATGTCACCGTGTGTTCACAATAACATTGATGTCACCGTGTCTTCACAATAACATTA
Organism: Cherax quadricarinatus; assembly: GCF_038502225.1. Taxonomy (NCBI): domain Eukaryota; kingdom Metazoa; phylum Arthropoda; class Malacostraca; order Decapoda; family Parastacidae; genus Cherax; species Cherax quadricarinatus. The sequence continues at coordinate 42,172,619 of NC_091300.1, read as the reverse complement.
ATGTCACCGTGTGTTCACAATAACATTGATGTCACCGTGTGTTCACAATAACATTGATGTCATCGTGTGTTCACAATAACATTGATGTCACCGTGTGTTCACAACACTGATGTCATCGTGTGTTCACAATAACATTGATGTCACCGTGTCTTCACAACAACATTAATGTCACCGTGTGTTCACAACATTGATGTTACCGTGTGTTCACAATAACATTGATGTCACCGTGTGTTCACAATAACATTGATGTCATCGTGTGTTCACAATAACATTGATGTCATCGTGTCTTCACAACAACATTAATGTCACCGTGTGTTCACAATAACATTGATGTCACCGTGTGTTCACAACATTGATGTCACCGTGTGTTCACAATAACATTGATGTCACCGTGTGTTCACAATAACATTGATGTCATCGTGTCTTCACAACAACATTAATGTCACCGTGTGTTCACAATAACATTGATGTCATCGTGTGTTCACAATAACATTGATGTCACCGTGTGTTCACAATAACATTGATGTCACCGTGTGTTCACAATAACATTGATGTCATCGTGTCTTCACAACAACATTAATGTCACCGTGTGTTCACAATAACATTGATGTCATCGTGTGTTCACAATAACATTGATGTCACCGTGTGTTCACAATAACATTGATGTCACCGTGTGTTCACAATAACATTGATGTCATCGTGTGTTCACACTAACATTGATGTTACCGTGTGCTCGCAATAACATTGATGTCACCGTGTGTTCACAACAACATTAATGTCACCGTGTGTTCACAATAATATTGATGTCACCGTGTGTTCACAATAACATTGATGTCACCGTGTGTTCACAATAACATTGATGTCACCGTGTGTTCACAATAACATTGATGTTATCATGTGTTCACAATGATATTGATGTCACTGTGTGTTCACAATAACATTGATGTCACCGTGTGTTCACAATAACATTGATGTCACCGTGTGTTCACAACACTGATGTCATCGTGTGTTCACAATAACATTGATGTCACCGTGTGTTCACAATATCACTGATGTTAGTGCTGCCTTAAAACAATCATGACATCGTCAGCTGCAGCACAGGACACACAGGTAGCAGCAATAACAGCAGTTATAGCAACAAGCAAAAATAGCAGCAGCAGCAGTACCAACAACAGCGGCAACAACAGTGAAAAACAAAAGCAACAGCAGGACAGATAGTAGCAGCTGTATAAAGAACAGCAATAGCTGCAGCAGAATCAAAAGCGAAAACAGCAGAAGCAGTAGAAGTAATAACAGTAAAGCAGCAGCCATAGCAAAAACAGCAACAGCTGCATAAGCTGTACCAATAGCAGCAACATCAACAGAGAAACAGCAACAGGGGAAGCAGCAGCAGCAGCAGCAGCAGCAGCGACAACAGCACCATCACCAGCAGCTGCTGCAGCAACAACAGCACCATCATTAGCAACAGCTGTTGCAGTATCAACCACAACAGCATAAGGATTTTTTTTACCGAATTAAAGTAATATAGTTACAGCTGTCCAAATTATGCCAGGCTGCGCTGGAAAATGTGAAGAAATATTATATCTAATATTAATATGGCACTAATTTAGGCCAGGTCGGGTGTGATGTTCGTGTAAAAGACTTTAAATATATGTAAGACTGGGATATTATAGAAAATATACTTCATTATAGCCGCCAACATTAAACAAAATATAGTTAGAGGTGTTGATCTCATACATTATTATAATTATTATAATCATGGGGAGCGCTAAACCCGTAGGATTATACAGCGCTTGTGGGGGGGGGGAGGTATTCAGGCTCAATTAAGGGAAATGGAGCACAGATCCAGCTCCCTAGATTAAAAGCCCCTCAGCAGCATCAAGGAACCTCCCTCGAGGGGCTCGCTCAATATAAAAGACTTTTCCATCCATCTGCCCACAAGAGTCTACCTAATCACTTTTAGGAAATTCAGCTTCTTCCAGAAGGCTCTATATTATCAAAAAAATGAGCGAGGAGCATTAAAACGTCCAAGTAACAACCACAAGATATAATATATTGGAATACAATCACACTGGGGATTGGGATTACTTATCTACTTATTACTCACGCTGAACTTAAAGTCTGCAAATATTGTTTAGATCCATCACATGATTAAAATACACCCACTTACCTGCCTGGTAAAAATAACATAGGATACGAAAGGTGAAGGGTCAATATAATTCATTACACATTACTGCAACATTATATTGCTACCATCAGCTTATGACCTAATAAATAACAAAATCCACGTACGAAAATCTCCCATTTCAGAACAAACCTAGAAAGTGCTTCTGAAATAAAGATGAAATTAGTTTAATTCCTGAACACATTTCTTCATTTAAAATTTGCCTTTGATATCTCAAATAAAATTTAAACCTACGTGAAACAGCCAGGATGAATACTGGTGGTAAATTCTTCACCTGAATAATTGATTATCTATGGAATAGTCTTCCATGTTTTCTACCAAGGTTTTAGAAGTGAAACTAAAGAAATGTTGCTAGGTACACCACAAGATGGTGCTCTCGGCCCCTTGTTATTTATTGTTCTAATTAATGCTCTTGGGAACACACAACTCTAAGTCATGTTAACGACATCATGATCCATACAACAACACATATTGAGTCACATACTTAAAGAGGTTCAGATATTATGTAATTGATTATATCTCATCATAGCTGCATCTAAAATATTAAGCAGCAAACGACGTGCCCCACCCATCTGTTTACAGAGTGAACACATCATCTACGTAAAACAGCCATTCAACAACTGAATAAAAGAATGCAAAGACTAAATGTGCTTCAGAACAGCTGTTAAATAAATGACAAAAAGGCACAATACCGTGACTGGAACAATACACGCTTCGGTCCGACTTCGACCATTTACAACGTATCACTAACAGAAAAGAGAGGAGGCAGAATATATAGGCCAGCAAACAGCTGTTACCTAAAACCTCTGTTTTAAGAATAACAGACAATATACACGTACGCAGCTTAGATCTTTAATTGATTATGCTGCGTATGTGTTAATATTAGCTGAAGATATTTTCCTCTGGCTCTTGGAACTGATGCAAAACGAAGCTCTCGGAATTTTTGTTAGATGTTTTAAAACTACTAAGCGTCTTAACATTATAAAGGAATCTGATATTCCTGAAGGATACCTCCACCGCCCAGTCCCAGACCAGGTCTCCTGGAGGATTAAAACCTAATTAACTAGGCTGTTGCTGCAGGCGGCAAGTAGTCCAGCATACGAGCTACAACCCGGCTGGTCAGGGACTCATTGCAGAACTTGTCCAGTTTCCTCTTGAAGACCGCCGGAGGACTGTTGGTAATTTCCCTTTATGCACAGAGAGGGCGATGAAGGGCCGGAGACCTCTGGCATTCTGACACAGTGATAGGATAATTGAGCCTAACACTAACTGGTGTTAAAATAGAGAAATGAACCAGTCGCTGTTACCATAAATATTGTTAATGTCCAAAGTAAACACAAATCTAAATGGATTATGAAAACGTGGAATTACATTAATTCCACAACATGCGTGAAGTGCATCGTTATAGACAACAGGAGTATTTCACCCCTGCGTATCTCAAAGTCTAAGAAGCTCATCATTAGTAATTCTGAGGGAACAGCTCATGAAGAAATTTATTGCTCAACTCTCAGAGATAAAACAAATTTCGTACGCTCATGGTTCAAAACAAGAGTCTACTGGCAGGACTGTATTTGCTTTTACTGCCACCTTCCTACATAGGAATTATAGCAACCATATTGAGTCAGGCTTAAGAAATAACAATTGTACTTCTTCCTTATGCACTGAATTGCCATCCTAATGGAACTCTAGTTAACTTATGACAATGTACGTGACGCCTTGATCACTACTGACTGTCACACTGAATGCACTTTACTCACATAATGGTTAACAAAGTACTCACTGCTATAAGCCAGGTATAAATATAAAGAAGATCAGAAAGAAAGGAATAAATCACAAGTGTTATGGATACCATCACAGTGGATTAATCCCTCATGTCTCAGTCCAGCTGTCTTATTTCTGTACTACAATCTCAAGCTACATCAATTATTTTTTTTTTGCAGAAATGTACTCTTGAATAATTATAACTGAATAAAATTCCAAATCCTAATCTGTATAACAAACAGCAGAAGCAGCAGTAACAAGAGCAGTATCAGCAACAGCCAGTAACAACCACAACAAAAGCAGCAGCAACAGCCAGTAACAACCATAACAAAAGCAGCAGCAACAGCCAGTAACAACCATAACAAAAACAGCAGCAACAGCCAGTAACAACCACAACAAAAGCAGCAGCAACAGCCAGTAACAACCATAACAAAAGCAGCAGCAACAGACAGTAACAACCATAACAAAAGCAGCAGCAACAGCCAGTAACAACCACAACAGAAGCAGCAGCAACAGCCAGTAACAACCACAACAAAAGCAGCAGCAACAGCCAGTAACAACCACAACAGAAGCAGCAGCAACAGCCAGTAACAACCACAACAAAAGCAGCAGCAACAGCCAGTAACAACCATAACAAAAGCAGCAGCAACAGACAGTAACAACCATAACAAAAGCAGCAGCAACAGCCAGTAACAACCACAACAGAAGCAGCAGCAACAGCCAGTAACAACCACAACAGAAGCAGCAGCAACAGCCAGTAACAACCACAACAAAAGCAGCAGCAACAGCCAGTAACAACCATAACAAAAGCAGCAGCAACAGCCAGTAACAACCATAACAAAAGCAGCAGCAACAGCCAGTAACAACCATAACAAAAGCAGCAGCAACAGCCAGTAACAACCACAACAAAAGCAGCAGCAACAGCCAGTAACAACCACAACAGAAGCAGCAGCAACAGCCAGTAACAACCACAACAAAAGCAGCAGCAACAGCCAGTAACAACCACAACAAAAGCAGCAGCAACAGCCAGTAACAACCACAACAGAAGCAGCAGCAACAGCCAGTAACAACCACAACAAAAGCAGCAGCAACAGCCAGTAACATCCACAAAAGCAAAAGCAGTAACAGCAGCACAACAGTCACAGTAACAACCACAACAAAAGCAGCAGCAACAGCCAGTAACAACCACAACAGAAGCAGCAGCAACAGCCAGTAACAACCACAACAAAAGCAGCGACAGCCAGTAACAACCACAACAAAAGCAGCAGCGACAGCCAGTAACAACCACAACAAAAGCAGCAGCAACAGCCAGTAACAACCACAACAGAAGCAGCAGCAACAGCCAGTAACAACCACAACAAAAGCAGCAACAGCCAGTAACAACCACAACAGAAGCAGCAGCAACAGCCAGTAACAATCATAACAAAAGCAGCAGCAACAGCCAGTAACAACCAAAGCAAAAGCAGCAGCAACAGCCAGTAACAACCATAGCAAAAGCAGCAGCAACAGCCAGTAACAACCACAACAAAAGCAGCAGCAACAGCCAGTAACAACCACAACAAAAGCAGCAGCAACAGCCAGTAACAACCACAACAAAAGCAGCAGCAACAGCCAGTAACAACCACAACAAAAGCAGCAGCAACAGCCAGTAACAACCACAACAAAAGCAGCAGCAACAGCCAGTAACAACCAAAGCAAAAGCAGCAGCAACAGCCAGTAACAACCACAACAAAAGCAGCAGCAACAGCCAGTAACAACCACAACAAAAGCAGCAGCGACAGCCAGTAACAACCACAGCAAAAGCAGCAGCGACAGCCAGTAACAACCACAAGAAAAGCAGCAGCGACAGCCAGTAACAACCACAACAAAAGCAGCAGCGACAGCCAGTAACAACCACAGCAAAAGCAGCAGCGACAGCCAGTAACGACCACAAGAAAAGCAGCAGCGACAGCCAGTAACAACCACAGCAAAAGCAGCAGCGACAGCCAGTAACAACCACAACAAAAGCAGCAGCGACAGCCAGTAACAACCACAGCAAAAGCAGCAGCGACAGCCAGTAACAACCACAACAAAAGCAGCAGCGACAGCCAGTAACAACCACAGCAAAAGCAGCAGCGACAGCCAGTAACAACCACAGCAAAAGCAGCAGCGACAGCCAGTAACAACAACAAGAAAAGCAGCAGCGACAGCCAGTAACAACCATTACAAAAGCAGCAGCAACAGCCAGTAACAACCACAAGAAAAGCAGCAGCGACAGCCAGTAACAACCACAACAAAAGCAGCAGCAACAGCCAGTAACAACCACAAGAAAAGCAGCAGCAACAGCCAGTAACAACCATTACAAAAGCAGCAGCAACAGCCAGTAACAACCACAAGAAAAGCAGCAGCGACAGCCAGTAACAACCACAACAAAAGCAGCAGCAACAGCCAGTAACAACCATTACAAAAGCAGCAGCAACAGCCAGTAACAACCGAAGCAAAAGCAGCAGCAACAGCCAGTAACAACCATTACAAAAGCAGCAGCAACAGCCAGTAAGAACCACAACAAAAGCAGTCGTAACAGCAACCAAGAAATCAAAAGCAGCTTCTTCAGCAAGCATAAAAAAGTACCAGAAACAGCAGCCACAGCAGCACCAACACTAAAAACAGCCACAACAGCAACGATAACAGCAGCCACACAGCAACAACACTAACAGCAGCCTGGTGAATGGAGAATCAATAAACGCTGAGTTTGTATGAATTATTGGTCTTGCCAATTAATTTTCTAATTAAGGTGCAATTACTGAGGCACAGCTCTGGCCTCTTTTCTTTCCTGCGTCAAAGGTAACGTTACGAAGAATTTACTTTCGGGAGAGCCTTCCTCTCTTGGTCTGATTCACATCTTTTGGCGGAGCCTTCCTCTTAGGGGCTGCTTTACGTCTTTTCTCCAGAAACACTGCATAAGTAATGAGATTTTTTTTTTTAACGGAGCAAATTACAGTTCTCAGTTGAGGTTGCAATTATATTATTTCGTCTTTTTGATCAATGGTTGAGCTGATATACTTGATCAATATTTGGCTGAACTTAATATAGAGAGCAATTTGTATCTTATATTTTATTATAAATATATGCTTTATTTTTTATCAACAACTCGGCCGTCTCCTACCGAGGAAAGGGTGACATAAAAGAAGAAACACTTTTACCATCATTCACTCCATCACTGTCTTGCCAGAGGGGTGCTGATACTACAGTTCTAAACTGTAACATATCCCCACCCCTTCTTCAGAGTGCAGGCACACTATTTCCAACCTCCAGGACTCAAGTCCGGCTAACCTGCTTCATTGAATCTCTTCATACGTGTTACCTTGCTCACACTTCAACAACACGTCAAGTCATAAAAACTACGAGCCTTCATTCACTCCTATCTAACAACGCTCACATACGATTCCTGGATGTCTTAAACCCTTGCACACAAAACGTCCTGTACCTCCTCCATCTAACCTATCCTAGGACGACCCCTACCCCGCCTTCCCTCCACCAGAGATTTATACGCCATCCAAGTCATCATATTTTGTTCCACGCTCTCTAAATGTCCGAAGCATTTCAACAACCTATATATACACACACACACACACACACACATATATATATATATATATATATATATATATATATATATATATATATATATATATATATATATATATATATATATATATGTATATATAATGTGGGGAAGTACCACCTCTATAGCTGGAATGGGGACCCTCATCTTCAGAGAAGACAATAAACGTACCTCAGGGAAAACTCAAGGTTCTCCCCGGGGCTGCTTGAATATTTTCTTCTACCACCCCCTATATATTTTATATTCTATGTGAACATTTATTAATAAACAGAATACATTTACAGAAAAAAAAAACATGAATACAATGGCACAATGCATCAAAGATCATGAATTTCCTACAGCTCCTCCAAGGCTGGATGCGAGCCAAGTATGCAGCAAGCATTTCCTCTCTGGATGGCTACGCTGAGGCGCTGGAACATGAAAGTGGCTGCCTTTGGGTCCCTGGTGGTGTCGATGAGTCTGGAACCCAATTCTTTAAGGAAACGTGTGGCATTTTTTCCCCATGATCCCAAGGTCTCTGATCCCACTGGGACAAATTGATACTGCTGGCCCTGTACTTGCTGATCTTGTACTCCTCCCTGTGGTCAGCAGCTCCTCCCTGTCGCCCCACACTGTGATGGATATAGGTGTCAGCCAGTGTGGACACACAGGTATAGTCCCATGCTAAGAGTTTGCCATTCTTCCAAGGATAGATGGTGATCCCGTCGGGGTGGTTTGCTGGGTTGTGGGTATTGTTGGCTGCTAGTGATCGGGGCTCCCTCTCGGCAGGGCATCCAGCTGTAGCAAGGGTTCTCTTAATGATGTCGTTGACCTCATTGTATCTTGCATGCCAGCCCTTGGTTTTGGAACAGTTAAGACCATGTAGACCGTATTGGTCTGCTTGCACTTCGCCGCAAATACACGTATATTCTGTGTGAATTGGGGCAGCAAGGCGCAGAGCCACTGCAATACGGAGGGTCTTAGGGTCGAGTCGCGTTCCCATTGCCGATATGGGAACTGTTTGGAGGAAGTCCCCGGAGTGAGGTGCGCTCACAGCCTGGAGTTGGGTAATCTCCCTATCTGATGTTGCAGCCCTGAGCATGCTGGCAAGCACCTTTTCAGCAATCGGGCCATCCCAGCTTGACTGTTCGTGAGCCAGTGCTGCACTAGGGTTTGGCGCTGGAGCAGCAAGAGTCTCCCATTCGGTGATGGCACTGGCATAGCTAGGGTCTTCTATTCCTGCTGAGTCACTGAGGGTATAAGGAAGAATATGTCTTATCAACTCGTTTGATGCTATGGAAGAGGATAGGAAAGCTGGTAGAGCAATCTGGGAGGATCTGCGTACTCCTAGCCCTCCAAGCCTGACCGGAAGTGAGGCTTGCAACCACTGTCCATCATCAAGGGAAAGATTCAATACACTCTCTAGCATGGTCTTCAGGAGAGAGTCATATTCCTTGAGTTTTGGACTGCTGAAGGCTGGGAAGCATCTCAGAAAGTAGGTAAGTTTTGGGATTGACAGGCGCCTGGTGAGTAGGTAGAAGGCATCGTGTGTGTCATTGTCTGTCATCCTGCTTTCCATCGTCCGGAGGTCTGAGACTTTTTTTTTCTAGGATCAGATCGATGGCATTGGACCCAAGAGGAGCACCAAGGAGAGTGCTATTGGCTGGATCAATGGCTCGTGCTCCTGGTAAAACGGCACTAATATTCTGAATCATCGGTTGATTGGTAGAAACTATTTCACATTTGGTGGGGTTTAAAGAAAGGCCCAGGCTTTCTCCCATGTCTTTAATTTTACTGATGTCCTCCAGGAGAGATTCTGTTGTACCAGCTAGGGTACCATCATCCAGGAACCAGATATTGAGCTCGCTGGAGAGTGCTTCTGTGACTTCCTTGATGACCAAACAAAATAGAAAGGGGGCGAGAGGGTCCCTCTGTTGCACGCCCTCACATGAGTCAATTTCATGGTCCCCAAACAATAGTTTGGAAGTCACACTATAACACGATTCTATGAAGGGATAAAGGGAAGGGAAGTTTCTATAAACTGCTTGGAGAGAAGCATCCCTTCTGACTGAGTTGAAAGCATTGGCAAAGTCCAATTTGACCAAGGCTTTTTCATCGGACATGTTTTTGATATATACTCGTGCTGCGTGGGCGGCTGCTTCACAGCCCTGTTGAACGCCGAAACCGAGTTGAGTTGGTTTCAGCATTGCAGCAGCCTCTTGACTCAACCTTCTTACTGCAGCCTTGGCGACTAGGCGCCGAAGGGTGTTGTCCACTGCAATGGGCCTGATTCCGCCATCCTATTCCCGGAGGGCACACAATGAGGCACCAAAGAAGAGGGGTCTGATGGCCTCTGGGACACTGCCAGCCAGGCACACGTTGGAAAATTTGGTGAATTCAGACAGCAGCCTCTCTGAAGCCTCACCAAGTGCTGGATTGAGTATTTGTTTTAAGTGTTGAGGCCTTAAACCGGTGAAACCTCCTGATGAGCCCTGTGGAAATGACATAGCAGCTTTATACACATCAGCATCCTGTAAGATTAGATGTTCTTCGCCTGCTGCAATGTCAGGGAGGTCAATGTTAGTACTGGGAGCCCTGGGTGGATGTTTGTCCTTCAGAGCTTGCGCCGTGCTGACGTCCTTGGGAGCGATGGTATCCTCACTGGTTATAAGTCTCAGAGCTTCAATAGTATTACCCTCTTCTATTTTTTTGTTAATTTGGGCTCTGATTTTTGAGGCGTCGGGTGTCCTGTTGTTGGCATTTGCCGGGCGGGTGTTTGTCGCCCTAGGGAAGAGACGGACGAGGTTGTCATCCCTTGTTAATGCATTTATTGCCCTAATAACATGTGTTGCTAGTGACTTGTCCCTCCTTGGCGGGACAGCCAACTTTACGATTCTGGCTTAAATAGCAGCGCTCTTCTTGCTGAATAAGGCAAGCGAAAATTTGTGTATGCAATAATGTCGCAAAAATAATTCTGAACCTAACGAAAAATATATATTTCATTGTGTTTGTTCTTTAATAAATTATTGTAAACATATATATTTTAGTTGGAGTTGGCAAAATTAAATGGCGCTCGTTATAAGGTTAGATAAGTTTTCTTAGGTTCGTTTGGTACAAAATTATTAATTTTTACATTAACACGAATGAAAAAAATATATATCTTTAAACATAAAAGAGAAAATTTTAATAACTTAATTTTAAAAGAGTTCTTGATAATTGAACAATTTTACCTATTTTGCACGACATATGTCTTAGGTGGGTTTACAAAATGAAATTATATTTATTGTGCGAGTAGTTAGCTTGTAGTAATTTTGAACATTATTTCCTGATATTTGAACTCAATTGTCCATAAAGTGAGAGTTTAACGCACCTAACATCCTTTGGATTTGTAACTTACCAGAAATTTTTTTTTCCGAGAATGATTTAAAAATATTGTGTAACAATGACAGCGGTCACCTGTATTAAGACAAAATTTGCAGGAGTTTAGCTTCACTATCACTTAGTCAGCATTTGATAGTGAAATTAAATTCTTCCAGAGGTTCTTTTGTTAGTGTTAGTCATGTAGTGCCACTACGGCAGCAGCGCCACTACGGCAGCAGTGCCTCTCTGATGCAACGTAATGTAACAGTTAATTTGTTCTAACTGTAATATTAAGTATGAAGGAGCTACTTCAAGTTTTTCTTCTTTTTTTTTTTTACATTTAGTAATTTACTCTTGAGCCAAGATTGTATAAAGAAATAATGAAGTAACAGAAATACCATAAACTGCTAAGGACTAAATATGTGTTTTATGTTGCACTTAAGTTTAATACTTGATGAACCACTAAAATTGGCAGGTAGTGCCGAGCTCGCAGTAAATAATGAATCCATCTGCTCCTGTCTGGAGGCCAGCATGATATAACACTCAGAGGATCATCATGCTTACTACATGTGCTTCCATCTGGAGCACAGCATGATACAGCACTGTTGATCATGCTTACTACATGAGCTTCCATCTGGAGCACAGCATGATACAGCACTGTTGATCATGCTTACTACATGCTTTTCCATCTGGAACACAGCATGATACAGCACTCTGTTCATCATCATGTTTACTACTCATACTAATAGATATATATACCTAAATTATGGTTGTCTGGGGAACTTTTATTACACTCATCTGATATACAGAAATTCAGTGGGTGATAGATTTGTTTCAGATAGCGACTCGGTACTTTAAGTAGCCGGACACTTTCCGAGGACGCTTCTGTGCAGCGGTAGAAGATCAGCTTATATGAAGTGCCGCTTTAAAACGAGTACCGTCGGTAAACTGTCGAGTGGGGCACTTTCCTGCCCTGCCACGATGAAATATGCTGATTATGAAATATTTCATGGCCAACAGTGTCAACAAGTTACACTGATACTCATAATTAGCAACTATGTATTAACATTATTAATACAGGGTGCTACATAACTTTAAACACTATATGTGTGGTTAAAACCAATACTTATGTTGTGTGTGTAATTACTACAGATTTATACGCCCTACAAGTCATCCTACTTCGTTCCAACCTCTGAAGCAGCAGCTCTGGAGCTCTGCGAGTCTGAGTAAGACTGTGGATCCCATATAATATTATTAACAAAGAAAATTTCTTCTCTCACCTCCCTCCTTCCTTACAATCGAATTGAGACTTTCCATAAGACTGAAGATTTTCTTTATGTATACATGTATCTAACGTTTTTCTTTAATTTATATAGAATCTGTTCGAGATCAGTATGCAAATATGCATGAATGGTCGAAGACTATCCGGTACTATCTCTTGAAATTTAAGGTGTGATTTGTAATCGGCGTCGCAAAGATGACGATTCTCGGAAACACTTACGGGTAAATAACAGGTAATCTACTTACTCTTCCATTCAACCTGTTTGTCTCAAAATATCTTATATAGTCTGAGAGTTCTAGCTCTTGGTCTCGCCTCAACTTTCCAATGGCTAAGATGAAACAGCTTTGCCATATCCCCTTTTGATCACTGAGGCCAACATGTGATAACCATCACTTGCGGCTGTCATGGCCACCACACAGCCATCACCAGCGGCTGTCATGGCCACCACACGGCCATCACCAGCGGCTGTCATGGCCACCACACGGCCATCACCAGCGGCTGTCATGGCCACCACACAGCCATCACCAGCGGCTGTCATGGCCACCACACGGCCATCACCAGCGGCTGTCATGGCCACCACACGGCCATCACCAGCGGCTGTCATGGCCACCACACAGCCATCACCAGCGGCTGTCATGGCCACCACACAGCCATCACCAGCGGCTGTCATGGCCACCACACGGCCATCACCAGCGGCTGTCATGGCCACCACACGGCCATCACCAGCGGCTGTCATGGCCACCACACAGCCATCACCAGCGGCTGTCATGGCCACCACACGGCCATCACCAGCGGCTGTCATGGCCACCACACGGCCATCACCAGCGGCTGTCATGGCCACCACACAGCCATCACCAGCGGCTGTCATGGCCACCACACGGCCATCACCAGCGGCTGTCATGGCCACCACACAGCCATCACCAGCGGCTGTCATGGCCACCACACAGCCATCACCAGCGGCTGTCATGGGCACCACACAGCCATCACCAGCGGCTGTCATGGCCACCACACGGCCATCACCAGCGGATGTCATGGCCACCACACAGCCATCACCAGCGGCTGTCATGGGCACCACACAGCCATCACCAGCGGCTGTCATGGCCACCACACGGCCATCACCAGCGGCTGTCATGGCCACCACACAGCCATCACCAGCGGCTGTCATGGCCACCACACAGCCATCACCAGCGGCTGTCATGGCCACCACACAGCCATCACCAGCGGCTGTCATGGCCACCACACGGCCATCACCAGCGGCTGTCATGGCTACCACACAGCCATCACCAGCGGCTATCATGGCCACCACAAAGTCATCACCAGCGGCTGTCATGGCCACCACACGGCCATCACTAGCGGCTGTCATGGCCACCACACGGCCATCACCAGCGGCTGTCATGGCCACCACACAGCCATCACCAGCGGCTGTCATGGCCACCACACAGCCATCACCAGCGGCTGTCATGGCCACCACACGGCCATCACCAGCGGCTGTCATGGGTACCACACAGCCATCACCAGCGGCTGTCATGGCCACCACACAGCCATCACCAGCGGCTGTCATGGCCACCACACAACCATCACCAGCGGCTGTCATGGCCACCACACGGCCATCACCAGCGGCTGTCATGGCCACCACACGGCCATCACCAGCGGCTGTCATGGGCACCACACGGCCATCACCAGCGGCTGTCATGGCCACCACACGGCCATCACCAGCGGCTGTCATGGCCACCACACGGCCATCACCAGCGGCTGTCATGGCCACCACACGGCCATCACTAGCGGCTGTCATGGCCACCACACGGCCATCACCAGCGGCTGTCATGGGCATCACACAGCCATCACCAGCGGCTGTCATGGGCACCACACAGCCATCACCAGCGGCTGTCATGGGCACCACACACCCATCACCAGCGGCTGTCATTGGCACCACACGGCCATCACCAGCGGCTGTCATGGCCACCACACAGCCATCACCAGCGGCTGTCATGGCCACCACACAACCATCACCAGCGGCTGTCATGGCCACCACACAGCCATCACCAGCGGCTGTCATGGCCACCACACAGCCATCACCAGCGGCTGTCATGGGCACCACACAACCATCACCAGCGGCTGTCATGGGCACCATACAACCATCACCAGCGGCTGTCATGGGCATCACACAGCCATCACCAGCGGCTGTCATGGGCACCACACAGCCATCACCAGCGGCTGTCATGGGCACCACACGGCCATCACCAGCGGCTGTCATGGGCACCACACAGCCATCACCAGCGGCTGTCATGGGCACCACACAGCCATCACCAGCGGCTGTCATGGGCACCACACAGCCATCACCAGCGGCTGTCATGGGCACCACACAGCCATCACCAGCGGCTGTCATGGGCACCACACAGCCATCACCAGCGGCTGTCATGGGCACCACACAGCCATCACCAGCGGCTGTCATGGCCACCACACGGCCATCACCAGCGGCTGTCATGGCCACCACACAGCCATCACCAGCGGCTGTCATGGCCACCACACAGCCATCACCAGCGGCTGTCATGGCCACCACACAGCCATCACCAGCGGCTGTCATGGGCACCACACAGCCATCACCAGCGGCTGTCATGGGCACCACACAACCATCACCAGCGGCTGTCATGGGCATCACACAATCATCACCAGCGGCTGTCATGGCCACCACACGGCCATCACCAGCGGCTGTCATGGCCACCACACGGCCATCACCAGCGGCTGTCATGGCCACCACACGGCCATCACCAGCGGCTGTCATGGCCACCACACGGCCATCACCAGCGGATGTCATGGGCACCACACGGCCATCACCAGCGGCTGTCATGGCCACCACACGGCCATCACCAGCGGCTGTCATGGCCACCACACGGCCATCACCAGCGGCTGTCATGGGCACCACACAGCCATCACCAGCGGCTGTCATGGCCACCACACAGCCATCACCAGCGGCTGTCATGGCCACCACACGGCCATCACCAGCGGCTGTCATGGCCACCACACGGCCATCACCAGCGGATGTTTTGGGCACCACACAGCCATCACCAGCGGCTGTCATGGCCACCACACGGCCATCACCAGCGGATGTCATGGGCACCACACAGCCATCACCAGCGGCTGTCATGGGCACCACACAGCCATCACCAGCGGCTGTCATGGCCACCATACAACCATTACCAGCGGCTTCACCTTCAGGTATACGAAATGGCGTATTACTGAGAAGTATGAAGACAGACAAATTTCATAACTCGCTATTGTTGGATATATCAATCTGGTACTAGAGATGCTGAGGGGTGACTATCACCGCCTCAAGTATCATCAAAAATTTCAAACTTATAGCAGCCTAAATGAGAAAATCTCGAGTATATATTATCACCTACGGAGGCAGTGACAAAAAAAAAAAATAGGAAAAAACCTCTGAGTCTTAACACCAGGATCCAGGAACATTATTATGCGTGTAGGACAATAACAAACTACGTGTGTTATTCGGAAGGAAACATGCGTACATAATGTGGAAAGATGATAAACATGTTGATAAGTACGCTAAGATACAACATAATGAGCGTCAGCGGCCCAGAACTGTTCAACTGCCTCCGAGCATACATAAAGGGGATTACCAATAGATCCTTGGCTGTCTTCAAGAAGGCACTGGACAGGTACCTTAAACCAGTACCTGACCAGCCGGGCTGTGGTTCGTACATAGGTTTGCGTGCGACCAGCAGCAACAGCCTGGTTGATCAAGACCTGAGACACGGCGAGGCCTGGTCACAGACCGGGCCGCAGGGGCGTTCACCCCCTGAAGTCCTCTCCAGGTATACTCCAGGTATGTCGCCTAAAAAAAAAGCTACAACTCAACAGGTGTCTGATGATTACATTAGCATCGAAGACACCATCGAGCTGAACCAGGACGCTTCAGTTTAGCTAAGTTTCCGACTCTCACGGTACCGAAGAAACACAAACCACCAGTCAATGCTCCCAAAAAATTAGCCGACGTTCAAGCTGCACCTGCTGATAAGTCCTCCATCATTGCTCCGCTACTTGCATCATCGTCCACCTTCCTATAAATCCACGTGATCTCGCTCTTACCTCAGCAATAACAAAAGCAAGTAAAAAACTCCCAGACAATATATAATTGTCAAATGCTATTTTAATCTCGATGTGAAGGCTTACTCAGCCCTGTCAGTTCCTAAGGAACTGAAAACGTTGACTCATGTAAATAAATGATGGAAAACATAATAACATGAGAAGATAAACATTTTATTAAATGACTTCAAGCATAAATGTAAAACACTTAAACATGAGAATTAATCCTATCTGAAAAAAAACGAAATAGGAAAAATGATACTTGAATTCAAAGCTAATTTGTACAGATGTAGTTGTAGAAGTGCGTGTCGATGTTGTTGACACCGCGCTTGGAAGATTGGAAAAACACTGAAGCCCTTGTTGAAGAGAAAAAAAGGGGGATGGGGATGTCGTCACTGCTGTTCGTGACACAAGACGGTTTCCACAATACAGTTCTGCCAAGGTGAACTTATCCTCTGATCACCACAGTGCTGAAAATGTTGGATAGCCACTCTTATCACAAGACACGTAGTTACGGTGCGTGTGTAGCTGGCTAGGGTGATCGGTTAAGTATGGAAGGCGGCGACTGGATTTTAGGTATGTGCGGCTAGTTCACTAGATCTTTGCCAGATCCCTGCTGTCCTTATCTTCACCTCGCCCGTGTCAGATGACCCACCCCGACAAATCAAGGCCACAATTAAGAAATAAATACAGTTACAACCTGCTCGCTTCATCACTCACACGATAGGCGTACAGCCTTTAAAAGAAATGGTGATAATTAAAAAGTGACGTTAAATTCAAAGCAAGGCAGAGATAAACACAAGTGTACAGCTCTAAATAAGAGTGAAGCTCTTAAGACAAACAAAGAAAAAGATATATAGTACAGGAGTGGAACGCATGATGGAAGCAGCTAGTCAAGTGATTCCTCCACTGGTTGGAGATTCACACCTCATCTCCCACCGGATGAAAAGAGGGAGGGGGGGGGGGTAGCGGGAGCTAGACACTCTACCTGCCTTAACTACCAGACTGCCAACAAACAACCATCACCATACATTCATAATTTCCATACTCCTAAACTGAACTCTTCCCTCACACTCGACGATTTTTTTGTCATTTATTTTGCTTGCAACTTGGGGCGAGCAAGGTCAACAGTGTTTTGAAGACCTGCGGCGTGTAACCAACACCGCGCCTGATATCTCCAGTATCTCAGACGCCGCAGCATCCTCTCGCATCTTGGAGAAAACCAATTTCCTGTCAAACCCGTCTTCAGCAAATACAGGAGACGCACGCAGGTGCTGCGTCACTCTTCCCTGATGAAACATTTAATCGGTGGACTTTTTTTTTTTTACCCTGGAGGACAAGCGATTGACTTTGCAATCAGAGAGAGTAAGCTGTCAGTGCTTGTGCAATATATATACACCTGTAGTAATAACTATAATTAAAAAAGAGCATCGTTAATAACAATTATGACATTCGCTTTCACAACGATGGTATTATAAGAATCAGAGAGAGTGTGTTATGTATTTTGAGATCCAGACATTTAAGAAATGAATATTAGCTGTATGAGCGGCTCTCCATTTCCCAAAGTGTGGTAATGGCCAGCGTACGTGCACTTCACGCCCTGAAATCGTAAAAATAGGATGGCGCTAGCGTAAAGGGACAGCCTCATAACACTCTTCACATGCAGTAAAGCCTTGATAATGAGCGTTGGTCTGTAAAACCGCGGATTACTGTACTCGTTACCAATCGCAAGGGAGTATAAGCACTCGACGCTATGGACCTTATTACCGTGTTGCCAGGGTACTTTATACCGTGTATCACCGTGTACATTACTGATTTGTACTCGCCGAATTCTGTTACCGGGGGCCAGAAACTCAGCTACTGACCCCACCTCCATGCTTTAGAATTTCTCTGCAATACTTAGTTGTTTGCCTCTTGGGCCTTATCATACCTGCTCTTACGACTGTGTATGGAGTCTGTCTCCGTCGCTTCCACTTACCACACAGACTGAAGAAATGCTTCCTAACGTTAGCGAAACACTTCTTTGTTTTTAACATTTATATCTCATTTTGATCATTTTGTCATTTTTTCTCTATGCAAACATTTAAACAACGTGCACGTCATAATATTCTCTCAGCTTCTCCACTGTCTCATTGTTCTGCTATAACTGTTACGTTCAGTTTATGTCTCTCATCATATTGGAAACAATTTCAAAACAAGTCAAGTTTTAATTCTCTGGACCTTCTTTAGCTGCTAAATATAATGTTCAGGTGTAAACTCCATACTGGTTCAGCATACACGACACATGTCGTGCGCCACGTTACGTTGCACGTCTCGGCCTGATTTTCTGTTGGTCCCTCCTATTTTCTAAATTACAACTTCCACCAAGTATTCAAAGTTTAACACTGTTTTTGACTTGATAAAGCCCTCTGTGTGGGCGAAACATAGCCAATAAAGGATCGCATTTTACTGCATTTGTGTATTTTTCCACTGTGTAGCTACTGGCTCAAATTGGTGCTCCTTAATGCAATCCTTAGTCCAGGTTGCTTAGAATGAGGACCATATCTAGACATGCTGGTTAATCTTTGCTTCCATTCTTGTCTTTCACATGCTAGTTTAAGTAGCTATCCAGTGCAGTTTCCAACTCTCCTGTTTTCTCCTTCTCTTCTCATTATGTGTTATCCTTTTGCGAATATTACATTGCTACACTGCCACTACTTACATCTTTGTAAGTGAATTATATACTAGAAAAAGCAACTGTACTGAATGCGATATCATCTTTGATCTTCCAGCAACGAGTGAAATAATCGCATAGCTACATAGCAAAGGATAAATTAGGAAACTACAAGACAGTTGGAAAACTCAACCTGTCTTGAAGGACAACGTTGGTTCTGTACTGCAGTGGCGTAGCTTGGAGGGTAAGCCAGCGGTGCGGGTGGTGAGTGTTGTGCGGGCGGTGCGGGCGGATGGAAGGTATTCAAGCTCATTTCAGGGAACTGAAGCGCAATCCAATTCCCTAGATCAAGAGCCCTTCACCAGCGTCAAGGAACCTCCCTTGAAGGACTTACGAGAACAGGAAGGAGTGGGAGTGGGGGGTCGAGAGCCAGTGGTCGCAAGTAGTGCCACTGTAATGTTACCACATTCGATAAATCCTATAGTAAACTATCAGAGGTTGTTCCTAAGAGACGAGCTTAAGTGAAGTAAATGTTGAGTATTAGTGGAGGCTGGCTTCACCACTCTTAATTACACTCGCTCCACATCGGTCACAAACATCAGTGACCACCCGCACATCTAGGGAATCAGTCACAGCTATGGGCTGGGATAAACATAAATATAAGAAAGTGTTACAAGCTGCATCAAGCTGTATCAAATAGGTCTTGAGTTATTAGAATAACGTTAAAGCAACAGTACTGTTGCATTATCTGGCCATCTTCGTTCTGGAAAAGATTCACCAATCATTATCTTCTTCAGTCCAATACAGGGAATGGCAAAAAAATAGGAGTAGTTTGTGGTAATCAGTCCATCAGCCTGGAGTCAATGCGTTCAGTCTATCAGTCTTAATGAAGGAGGAGCATATGCGTGGAGTAGGGGCTTATAAACTGCAGACAGATGAGACGAAGCAATGGGGGGAGGAGTCACCAGTGGAAAAACTCACTTGTGGAAGTATGTCAGGCCTAGAGGTTACCCAAACTTTAAAGAATTCCCTGTATCAAGATTTCAAGATATTACTGTGTCTGATAGAACTTGTACAGTTGGTTCAGAAAACCGACCAGTTGATGAGACACTTGTGCAACATCTGGGCAGCTTCATTCTGAAAACGTTTTGCTAGTCGGATGTTTCTTCAGTCTAATACAGGGAAGAAGCTGCAGTAAAGAGAAAGAAACTGAAGAGAGATATGGCAACAATGTGAAACCTACTAACGGGTAGAGGAAAAAAAAAAGAGACAGCTGGTTGCTTTACGTAGGAGGGAACAAAAGAAGGGACACAACTGGAAACTAATTACACAAGTAAGCTACAGGTAAACAGGTAGACAGACTTCGTAAATAATTTCAAAGTAGGTATGAAAAAAACTTTACATTAAAGGTATATAAAACTGACTATTTACCCCTGATGTAAAGATACCTGGCTGGCACAGCAATATTTTGGAATCTTGGAAGAAAGAATATAAGATCGTACAATCTGATTGCTAAATCTCTGGTGTACCTTAAGGGCCTGACCTACTTCCTCTAGTGGGCCCCGCCCAAATATGACTACCTCTGCTACTACTGCATCGCTCCACCTCTTTCAGTGGCTCCACTATAAAAGGCTCTATTCTAATGTGTCAATATTATATTGAAAAGCCCCTGGTTAACGAGGTCCCTCTCAGTAAAGATTTCCAGGTATTATACATGTCTTCTCAGAATTGTTCTCGTTTGTCCTACATCTACCAAGTGTCTTAACATGAGGAAGGAGCTTAGTGCTGCTAGTATTAGTGATAGGATTATTGAGATTAACACTATACTTGGTATTAGAATATTAGGAAATGAACCAAACACTGTCACTACAATTCTTACAAAATATCTAGAAATACACATAGATCTAAGCGAGTTGTAAAAACATGACCTTTTCCAACAAACTCATCAATAGTAATCCCTTCCTTACATCACTTGCAATGGTAACTACTCAACAAATTTCTCGCTTAACTGTTAGTAACAATAAATCATAAAATATACTGACAGGGCTGCATCCGCTTTTGTTTCCATCTTTCTAGACAAGAACGTGAGGAATTTCGTTGAGTTAGGTATATGAATTAACAACTGGGCATCTACACTGCAAACTGAATTGCTTGCCTTCCTAATGGCGCTAAAGCTAACTAATGGCACTGAGTTGGAGTCTTTGATCATTATTAATTCTATATCATCACTGAAGGCTCTTGACTAACATAATGACCCAAACAACATGCTCATTAGAAAAGCTACATTTGGACACTAAAAAATCTGGGAATACATGGAGTATGCCTAGAGAGGGTTTCGGGGGTCAACACCCCCGCGGCCCGGTCTGAGACCAGACCTCGTGGTGGATCATGGTCTGATCAACCAGGCTGTTACTGCTGGTAGCACATAAACTGACATGAACCACAGCCCGGCTGGTCAGGTACTGACTAGGTGCCTGTCCAGTGCCTTCTTGAAGACAGCCAGGGATCTATTGGTAATTCCCCTTAAGTATGCTGGGACGCAGATGAACACTCTTGGGCCCCTGAAACTTACTGTGTTGTCTCTCAAGTGTACTCGTGGCGCCTCTGCTTTTCATTGGGGAAATGTTGCATCTCCTGCCGATCCTTGTGCTTGCATAGGGAGTAATTTTCGTATGCAAGTTTGGTACTAATCCCGCTATTATATTCCAAGTGTATTGTTTCATGTATCTCTCTCGCCTGCGTTCCAGGGAATGCAAATCAATGGACTTCAACCGTTCCTAGTAATTTAGGTGCCTTATCGTACTTATGTGTGCCGTGAAAGTTGTTTGTATACTCTCCAGGTCAGCAATTTCGCCTGCCTTGAAGGGGGCAGTTAGTGTACAGCAGTATTCCAGCCAAGAGAGAAGAAGCGATTTGAAGAGAATCGTCATGGGCGTGGCGTCCCTGGTTTTGAAGGTTCTCATTATCAATCATTATCATCTCTAGCAGATGCGGTAGATACATTGTTGTCATCCTTGAAGACGAGGTCCTCTGACATTATCACTCCCAGGTCCTTCACGTGGCTTTCTCGCTGTATTGTATGTTTAGAATTTGAAATATACCCTGATACAGTTTTAATTTCCTCAAGTTTTCCATATTTGAGTAGTTGAAATTTCTCTTCGTTGAACTTCATACTGTTTTGAGTGGCCCATTTGAAGATTTGGTTGATGTCTACTTGAAGTCTTGCTGTGTCTTCGATGGAGGTCACTGTCATGGCAATTCGGGTGTCATCAGCAAAGGAAGACACACAGCTATGGCTTATATCTCTGTCTATGTCAGATATGAGGATGAGGAATAGGATGGGAGCGAGTACTGCGCCTTGTGGAACAGAGCTTTTCACTGTAGTTACCTCGGACTTCACTCTGTTTACTATTACTCTGTGTTCTATTTGTTAGGAAATCATAGATCCATCTTCCAACTTTTCCTATTACACCGTGGTCACGATTGTCGAAAGCTTTGCGACGTCTGTGTATACTACATCTGCATTTTTATTCTCTACAGCATTCAGGACCTTGTCATATTGATCCAGCACCTGGGACAGGCAGGAGCGACCTGCTCTAAACCCGTGTTGCCCTGGGTTGTATAACTGATGGGTATCTAGGTGGCTGGCGATCATGCTTCTTAGAATCCTTTCAGAGATTTTTATTTGGGATGTTATTGCTATCGGTCTGTAGTTCTTTGCAATTGTTTTACTGCCACCTTTGTAGAGTGGGGCTATGTCTGTTGTTTTTAGTGAGTGTGGGATGATCCCTGTGTCCATGCTCCCTCTCCATAGAATGCTGAAGGCACATGACAGGGGGCTTCTTGCAGTTCTTGATAAACACAATGTTCCACGAGTCTGGGCCTGGGGCACAGTGCCTGGGCATGTCATTTATTGCCTTTTCATAATCTTGTGTTACGATAATATCAGAGATTTTTGAGATGACCAAATTTTGGGTCTCGTACATAAAAATATCACATAGACTGTCCGCCCTTAGTCCTGGGTAACGGCTCAGGATATTAGTATCTCACTCATTTCGTTGATGTCATCTGTGTATGTCCCATCTCGCCTAAGCAGGGGCCCAATATTTGATGTTTTTTCCTTAAATTTTGCATAAGTATCTTTTTTCCATTTCCTTTATGGCTTTTAGTTCTTCCTGAGGTTCTTGTCTCCTGCAAGATTCCTTCAGCTTAAGTTCGATATTTGCTATTTCACTGACCAGTGCCTCCCTTCGAATTTCAGATATATTGGCCCTTCTCAGCAGCTCTTTGATTCTTCGTCTTCGTCTGTATAGGGAGCGTCTTTCTCTTTCTAGTTTAGATCTTCTCTTTCTATTTTTTAACGGAATGTGTCTTGAGCAGATCTAAAGAACCACAGAGTTAATTTTTCTAGGTGAAGTTTCGGATCCGTGTTCCTTAGGGAAAAAGAGTATTGATGTACAAGTTTTATGGATTCCATCACACACTGAATTTCTCTTTCATGATAAAGTTAATGATTTAGATTAAGAAAGTATCCAGAAGGTAAATGTAGACTATAACTTTGGTTTATCTGTGTAGCATTAGGAATAATATTAAGTAAGAAGCAGTACCATAGTCTGGTCTAACAAACAGAAAACAACGTAGTTCCCTATTCGGTTTCTTGTGGGCTGGGTGTACCACAGTCTTGTCTACCAAATAGAAAACACATTAGTGCCCTATTCGGTTTCTCTAAGGCAGTGTATACCAAATAAATTTTCCAGAAGTAAATAGAATAACGTTGTAAAAATGCAGTTAGAAGCCTGAGATCTTTTACCCATTATGATAACATGAACGTAGAAAAGTACGTATATGGAGCAACTTGCAATGTGACCAGACTGTTTGCTGTTGTGGTCAGGCTTAGAAGCCATGGTGCAGGTGGAGCTTGAACCTATGTCTTGGTTACAAGTATTTCTGGCAGTTTGGCAGACAAATGATTAACCTAAATGCAAAGTATGTGGTTAGAAATATAATAATTTTCTTGAACACTGTGTGCTTAATTGTCCACTTAATGACGCACACTGTATAACCTATGAGATATGTCAAGGTATTTTATCAACGAAAATAAGATATCAGATATATTAATTTATTTGCAACAGACAAGTTTTTAATCATTATGGGGCCTAGGGCCTAGGCTTTTTGTGTATCCATATGCTCTTGCCCTAACATTCATAGGATGGATACGGGGTGCACAGTAAACTAGCCGCTTCGGCGGCAAAATCTAATCCTGTTCATCATGATCAAATTTAATAGATTGGAGAACTACATCAAGTATAAGAGGCGGGGTCCAAGAAATGAAGTTCGACACCAGCAAACACAAATAAGTTCATAGAGGAAAACTAAGACAATACCGAGGCAACCCTTTCCATGTGAACCCGTCAATATACTTTATTCAATGTGGAAACATTTCCTTAGGATCAACATTGAAGACATTAGTGACTATACTAAGGCAGCTTATGATCAGTACCTTCAAAGGCCTATTAATTCTAATGAAGTATCAGAAACAGACAAGCAATAAGAGTCAGGCAAGAACAAAAATAGACCTTACAAACACACTCTTGCCCAACTGAGCGGCATTACGGTCGTTCCAGCCATTACAAAACCTACGGAAATTGCCCGTTTCGCTTGGCTTTCCTTTCCTCCAGACAATAATGACCCAGGAAACTGACTTATTTGACACTCGCAACTCACATCAAAAGGCCAGAAGAATGCGCCGAGGGAGACTAGCAAGAAGCAACTCTAGTGATCTCCACACCACTACAACCATCAGCTTCCAGTTATTTTATATTCTTGTGGGGTATATGTATGTCGTGCCGAATAGGTAAAACTTGTGATTTTTTCTTAAATAACAAGGTTCTTGCCGAATAAGGCAAGCTAAAATTTGTCTATACAATAATTTCGCAAAAATCATTCCGAATCTAACGAAAAAAATATATTTCATTGTGTTTGTTTATTAAATTATTGCAAATTTATCTAAAATATATTTACTTGGATTAGGCTAAATTTAACTGCGCTTGTTATCACAAGGTTAGGTAAGTTTTCTAAAGTACTTTTGTACTTTAACATAAACGAAAAAAAATATATATTTAAAAATATAAGAAAGGACTTAATTTTAAATAAGTTTGTGCTAACTGACCAGTTTTACCTATCCGGCATGACATACTATATACTGACACACATGTTCCAGGAGGTTGTGTTTGTTTGGTCGAGCGCCGAGCAAACGGTCGGCTACCGAGCAATTTTTTTTAACAACGCGTTCCAGCACCGAATTGTTCGAGTACTGAGGTTCCATTATATATATATATATATATATATATATATATATATATATATATATATATATATATATATATATATATATATATATATATATAGGTAGTAGGTTGGTAAACAGCAACCACCCAGGGAGGTACTACTGTCCTGCCAAGTGAGTGTGAAACGAAAGCCTGTAATTGTTTAACATGATGGTAGGATTGATGGTGTCTTTCGTCTATCTCAAAAATATGCAAGATTACAGGTACGTCTTGCTACTTCTACTTACACATAGGTCACACTACACATACATGTACACGTTTATTTATACATACTCATCTGAGTTTTCTTTGATTTTATCTTAATAGTTCTTGTTCTTATTACTTTTCCTTTTATATCCATGGGGAAGTGGAATAAGAATCTTTACTCCGTAAGCTATGCGCGTTGTAAACGTCAACTAAAATGCCGGGAACAATGGGCTAGTAACCCCTTTTCCTGTAATAATTACTAAAAAGAATAAGAAGAAAATTGTCAAAGTGGGAAGTTTGAATGTGCGTGGATGTTGTGCGGATAAGAGAGAGATGATTGTGGATATGAATGAGAAGAAGCTGGATGTCCTGGCTTTAAGTGAAACAAAGCTGAAGGGGATGGGAGAGTTTCAGTGGAGAGGAATAAATGGGATTAGGTCAGGGGTTTCAAATAGAGTTAGAGCTAAAGAAGGAGTAGCAATAATGTTGAAGGATAAGCTATGGCAGGAAAAGAGGGACTATAAATGCATTAATTCAAGGATTATGTGGAGTAAAATAAAGGTTGGCTGTGAAAAGTGGGTTATCGTAAGCGTATATGCACATGGAGAAGAGAGAAGTGTAGAGGAGAGAGAGAGATTTTGGGAAATGTTGAGTGAATGCGTGGGGAGTTTTGAACCAAGTGTGAGAGTAATGGTGGTTGGGGATTTCAATCCTAAAGTGGGTAAAAATGTTGTGGAGGGAGTAATAGGTAAATTTGGGGTGCCAAGGGTAAATGAAAATGGGGAACCTTTGAGCTATGTGTAGAAAGAGGTTTGGTAATAAGTACTTTGCTCACACTCCAACAGCACGTCAAGTATTAAAAACCATTTGTCTCCATTCACTCCTATCAAACACTCTTTTTGTTATCCTCATAACCTTACTCTTTCCTGTATTCACCTTTAATTTTCTTCTTTTGCACACCCTACCAAATTCATCCACCAATCTCTGCAACTTCTCTTCAGAATCTCCCAAGAGCACAGTGTCATCAGCAAAGAGCAGCTGTGACAACTCCCACTTTGTGTGTGATTCTTTATCTTTTAACTCCACGCCTCTTGCCAAGACCCTCGCATTTACTTCTCTTACAACCCCATCTATAAATATATTAAACAACCACGGTGACATCACACATCCTTGTCTAAGGCCTACTTTTACTGGGAAAAAATTTCCCTCTTTCCTACATACTCTAACTTGAGCCTCACTATCCTCGTAAAAACTCTTCACTGCTTTCAGTAACCTACCTCCTACACCATACACTTGCAACATCTGCCACATTGCCCCCCTATCCACCCTGTCATACGCCTGGTAATAAGTAATACATATTTTATGAAAAAGAGGATAAATAAATATACAAGGTATGATATAGCACGTAATGAAAGTAGTTTGTTAGATTATGTATTGGTGGATAAAAGGTTGATGGGTAGGCTCCAGGATGTACACGTTTATAGAGAGGCAATTGATATATCGGATCATTATTTAGTTGTAGCTACAGTTAGAGTAAGAGGTAGATGGGACAAGAGGAAAATGACAACAAGAGGGAGGTGAAAGTGTATAAACTAAGGGAGGAGAAATATAAGCAACTATTGGCAGAAAGGTGGGCTGGTGCAATTATGAGTAGTGGGGGGGAGGGTTGAAGAGGGTTGGAATAGTTTTAAAAATGCAGTATTAGAATGTGGGGCAGAGGTTTGTGGTTATAGGAGGGTGGGTGCAGGAGGAAAGAGGAGTGATTGGTGGAATGATGAAGTAAAGGGTGTGATAAAAGAGAAAAAGGTAGCTTATGAGAAGTTTTTACAAAGCAGAAGTGTTATACGAAGAGTAGAGTATATGGAGAGTAAAAGAAAGGTGAAGAGAGTGATGAGAGAGTGCAAAAGGAGAGCAGATGATAGAGTGGGAGAGGCACTGTCAAGAAATTTTAATGAAAATAAGAAAAAAATTTGGAGCGAGTTAAACAAGTTAAGAAAGCCTAGGGAACAAATGGATATGTAAGTTAAAAACAGAGTAGGGGAGTTAGTAGATGGGGAGATGGAGGTATTGGGTAGATGGCGAGAATATTTTGAGGAACCTTTAAATGTTGAGGAAGAAAGGGAGGCGGTAATTTCATGTACTGGCCAGGGAGGTATACCATCTTGTAGGAGTGAAGAAGAGCAGAATGTAAGTGTGGTGGAGGTACATGAAGCATTACGTAGAATGAAAGGGGGTAAAGCAGCTGGAACTGATGGGATCATGACAGAAATGTTAAAAATAGGGGGGGATATAGTGTTGGAGTGGTTGGTATTTTTGTTTAATAAATGTATGAAAGAGAGGAAGGTACCTAGGGATTGGCGGAGAGCATGTATAGTCCCTTTATATAAAGGGAAAAGGGACAAAAAAGATTGTAAAAAATATAGAGGAATAAGTTTACTGAGTATACCAGGAAAAGTGTACGGTAGGGTTATTATTGGCAGAATTAGAGGCAAGACAAAATGTAGGATTGCAGATGAGCAGGGAGGTTTCAGAGTGGGTAGGGGATGTGTAAATCAAGTGTTTACATTGAAGCATATATGTGAACAGTATTTAGATAAAGGTAGGGAAATTTTTATTGCATTTATGGATTTAGAAATGGCATATGATAGAATGGATAGGGGAGCAATGTGGCAGATGTTGCAAGTATATGGAATAGGTAGTAAGTTAATAATAAATGCTGTAAAGAGTTTTTATGAGGATGGTGAGGCTCAGGTTAGGGTGTGTAGAAGAGAGGGAGAATACTTCCCAGTAAAAGTAGGTCTTAGACAAGGATGTGAAATGTCACCATGGTTGTTTAATGTATTTATAGATGGGGTTGTAAAAGAAGTAAATGCTAGGGTGTTCGGGAGAGGGGTGGGATTAAATTATGGGGAATCAAATACAAAAAGGGAAATTGACACAGTTACTTTTTGCTGATGATACTGTGCTTATGGGAGATTCTAAAGAAAAATTGCAAAGGTTAGTGGACGAGTTTGGGAATGTGTGTAAAGGTAGAAAGTTGAAAGTGAACATAGAAAAGAGTAAGGTGATGAAGGTATGAATTATTTAAAGAAAAATTGGATATCAAATTGGGGAGGAGGAGTATGGAAGAAGTGAATGTTTTCAGATATTTGGGAGTTGACGTGTCGGCGGATGGATTTATAAAGGAATGGTTAAACATAGAATTGATGAAGGGGAAAAAAGGCGAGTGGTGCGTTGAGGTATATGTGGAGTCAAAAAAACGTTATCTATGGAGGCAAAGAAGGGAATGTATAAAAGTATAGTAGTACCAACACTCTTATATGGGTGTGAAGCTTGGGTTGTAAATGCCGCAGTGAGGAGGCGGTTGGAGGCAGTGATGTCCTGTCTAAGGGCAATGTGTGGTGTAAATATTATGCAGAAATTTCGGAGTGTGGAAATTAGGAGAAGGTGTTGAGTTAATAAAAGTATTAGTAAGAGGGTTGAAGAGGGTTTGTTGAGGTGGTTTGCTCATTTAGAGAGAATGGATCAAAGTAGAATGACATGGAATGCGTATGTCTGAAGGGAAAGGAAGGCGTGGTAGAGGTCGCCCTCGAAAAGGTTAGAGGGAGGGGGTAAAGGAGGTTTTGTGGGCGAGGGGCTTGGACTTCCAGCAAGCATGCGTGAGCGTGTTAGATAGGAGTGAATGGAGACGAATGGAATTTGGGACCTGACGAACTATTGGAGTGAGAGCAGGGTAATATTTAGTGAAGGGACTCAGGGAAACCGGTTATTTTTTATAGCCGGACTTGAGTCCTGGAAATGGGAAGTACAATGTCTGCACTTTAAAGGAGGGGTTTGGGATATTGGCAGTTTGCAGGGGTATGTTTTGTATCATTATACGTATATGCTTCTAAACTATTGTATTCTGAGCACCTCTGCAAAAACAGTGATTGTGTGTGAGGTGAAAGTGTTGAATGATCTTTCTTTTTTGGGTCACCTTGCCTCGGTGGGAGACGGCCGACTTGAAATATATATATATATATATATATATATATATATATATATATATATATATATATATATATATATATATATATATATATATGGCTGAAGGAGACTCGAACCTACGAACCTTGGAACAAGGTACGCAGTGCTTTACCAACCTAGCTACACTGGTCAATACCTTGGCGTCTAGCGTGAGCCAGACGCTGATCAAAGGCAGCCAACTTTCAAGCAGGAGGCTTACAGCTTGACGCCAAGGTATTGACCAGTGTAGCTAGGTTAGTAAAGCACTGTGTACCTTGTTCCAAGGTTCGTAGGTTCGAGTCTCCTTCAGCCAGAGATCAGTGTTTGTGAATATTTCGCCTGTTCTTGCGAATTCCTAGCATGCATGCATGCATATATATATATATATATATATATATATATATATATATATATATATATATATATATATATATATATATATATATATATATATATATATATATATATGTCGTGCCGAATAGGCAGAACTTGCGATCTTGGCTTAAATAGCAACGTTTATCTTGCCATATAGGACAAGTGAAAATTTGTGTATGCAACAATTTCGCCAAAATCATTCTGAACCTAACGAAAAAAATATATTTCACTGTGTTTGTTTAGTATTAAATTATTGTAAACAAATATAAAATATATTTAGTTGGGTTAGGCTAAAATAAATTGTGCTTGTTATAATAAGGTAAGGTAAGTTTTCTAAGTTCCTTTTTGTGCAAAATTAAAAATTTTTACATCAACATTAATGAAAAAAATATATCTTTAAACGTATAAGAGAAAATTTTAGAAAGGACTTAATTTTAATTGAGTTCTTGCTAATTGACCAGTTTTACATATTCGGCACTACATATATATATATATATATATATATATATATATATATATATATATATATATATATATATATATATATATATATATATATATATATATATATATATATGAATATTTTATTACATAATATGGTACAGAAGATTTAAGAGATGCATTGTTGATATAAAGGTGGCATATACGGTACATGTTGTTACGTGTGTATCACCGATTATAAGGCGAAAATCTCATCCAGCTCCTCAGAGCTGGGGCGTGTGCCCAAAATACATCAGGCATTACCCCTTTGAACAGCCGCACTGAGCCGCTGGAACAGAAAACTAGCTGCCCAGGGATCCCTAGTTACCCTGATGAGTCTTTTTCCCAGCTCCTTAAGGAATTTAGATGCACTCTTTCCCCATGAGCCAAGGGACTCTGAACCTATGGGAAAAAACATATAATGATGGGCAAGTTCTCCATATATATATATATATATATATTTGTAGATGAATGGTTCAGAGAACCGACATGTTGATAAATTAGACACATGTGCAACTCTTGGGTATCTTTATTGAGGATAAAGATATCCAATAAAGACACCCAAGAGTTGCACATGTGTCTAATTTATCAATATATATATATATATATATATATATATATATATATATATATATATATATATATATATATATATATATATATATATATATATATATATATATATATATATGTGTGTGTGTGTTAAAGTAATGAGACTAAATAAAACAAACTAATGGTATGTATTGCGTTAATATTATCCAGAATAAGAACATAAAGACAAACATCAATATACAGAATTTTTCTAAGTCACTCAGGATAATGACCTCTGAGTTGTTACTTGTATTATACTGGTGTTACTTGTATTATACTGGTGTTAGGTGTATTATACTGGTGTTACGTGTATTATACTGGTGTTAGGTGTGTTACGCAGGTGTTAGGTGTATTATACTGGTGTTAGGTGTATTATACTGGTGTTACGTGTATTATACTGGTGTTAGGTGTATTATACTGGTGTTACGTGTATTATACTGGTGTTACGTGTATTATACTGGTGTTAGGTGTATTATACTGGTGTTACGTGTATTATACTGGTGTTACGTGTATTATACTGGTGTTACGTGTATTATACTGGTGTTACGTGTATTATACTGGTGTTAGGTGTGTTACGCAGGTGTTAGGTGTATTATACTGGTGTTAGATGTGTTACACTGGTGTTAGGTGTATTATACTGGTGTTAGGTGTGTTACACTGGTGTTAGGTGTATTATACTGGTGTTACTTGTATTATACTGGTGTTACGTGTATTATACTGGTGTTACGTGTATTATACTGGTGTTAGGTGTGTTACACTGGTGTTAGGTGTATTATACTGGTGTTAGGTGTGTTACACTGGTGTTAGGTGTATTATACTGGTGTTAGGTGTGTTACACTGGTGTTAGGTGTATTATACTGGTGTTACTTGTATTATACTGGTGTTAGGTGTATTATACTGGTGTTACGTGTATTATACTGGTGTTACGTGTATTATACTGGTGTTAGGTGTGTTACGCAGGTGTTAGGTGTATTATACTGGTGTTACGTGTATTATACTGGTGTTACTTGTATTATACTGGTGTTGGGTGTATTACGCAGGTGTTAGGTGTATTATACTGGTGTTACTTGTATTATACTGGTGTTACGTGTATTATACTGGTGTTACGTGTATTATACTGGTGTTAGGTGTGTTACACTGGTGTTAGGTGTATTATACTGGTGTTAGGTGTGTTACACTGGTGTTAGGTGTATTATACTGGTGTTAGGTGTGTTACACTGGTGTTAGGTGTATTATACAGGTGTTAGGTGTATTATACTGGTGTTAGGTGTGTTACACTGGTGTTAGGTGTATTATACTGGTGTTAGGTGTGTTACACTAGTGTTAGGTGTATTATACAGGTGTTAGGTGTATTATACTGGTGTTAGGTGTATTATACTGGTGTTAGGTGTATTATACTGGTGTTAGGTGTATTATACTGGTGTTAGGTGTATTATACTGGTGTTAGGTGTATTATACTGGTGTTAGGTGTGTTATACTGGTGTTAGGTGTATTATACTGGTGTTAGGTGTATTATACTGGTGTTAGGTGTGTTATACTGGTGTTAGGTGTATTATACTGGTGTTAGGTGTGTTATACTGGTGTTAGGTGTGTTATACTGCTGTTAGGTGCATTATACTGGTGTTAGGTGTGTTATACTGGTGTTAGGTGTGTTATACTGGTGTTAGGTGTATTATACTGGTGTTAGGTGTATTATACTGGTGTTAGGTGTATTATACTGGTGTTAGGTGTGTTATACTGGTGTTAGGTGTGTTATACTGGAGTTAGGTGTGTTATACTGGTGTTAGGTGTGTTATACTGGTGTTAGGTGTATTATACTGGTGTTAGGTGTATTATACTGGTGTTAGGTGTATTATACTGGTGTTAGGTGTGTTACACTGGTGTTAGGTGTATTATACTGGTGTTAGGTGTATTATACTGGTGTTAGGTGTATTATACTGGTGTTAGGTGTGTTACACTGGTGTTAGGTGTATTATACTGGTGTTAGGTGTATTATACTGGTGTTAGGTGTATTATACTGGTGTTAGGTGTATTATACTGGTGTTAGGT
This sequence comes from Cherax quadricarinatus, assembly GCF_038502225.1. Classification (NCBI taxonomy): domain Eukaryota; kingdom Metazoa; phylum Arthropoda; class Malacostraca; order Decapoda; family Parastacidae; genus Cherax; species Cherax quadricarinatus. The sequence continues at coordinate 42,139,658 of NC_091300.1, read as the reverse complement.
GTGTTACACTGGTGTTAGGTGTATTATACTGGTGTTAGGTGTGTTACACTGGTGTTAGGTGTATTATACTGGTGTTAGGTGTGTTACACTGGTGTTAGGTGTATTATACAGGTGTTAGGTGTATTATACTGGTGTTAGATGTGTTACACTGGTGTTAGGTGTATTATACTGGTGTTAGGTGTGTTACACTAGTGTTAGGTGTATTATACAGGTGTTAGGTGTATTATACTGGTGTTACGTGTATTATACTGGTGTTAGGTGTATTATACTGGTGTTACGTGTATTATACTGGTGTTACGTGTATTATACTGGTGTTAGGTGTATTACACTGGTGTTAGGTGTATTACACTGGTGTTAGGTGTATTACGCTGGTGTTAGGTGTATTACACTGGTGTTAGGTGTATTACGCAGGTGTTAGGTGTATTACACTGGTGTTAGGTGTATTACACTGGTGTTACGTGTATTACACAGGTGTTAGGTGTATTACACTGGTGTTAGGTGTATTACACTGGTGTTAGGTGTATTACACTGGTGTTAGGTGTATTACACTGGCGTTAGGTGTATTACACAGGTGTTAGGTGTATTACACTGGTGTTAGGTGTATTACACAGGTGTTAGGTGTATTACACTGGTGTTAGGTGTATTACACAGGTGTTAGGTGTATTACACTGGTGTTAGGTGTATTACACTGGTGTTACGTGTATTACACTGGTGTTACGTGTATTACACTGGTGTTACGTGTATTACACTGGTGTTAGGTGTATTACACTGGTGTTAGGTGTATTACACTGGTGTTACGTGTATTACACTGGTGTTACGTGTATTACACAGGTGTTAGGTGTATTACACTGGTTTTACGTGTATTACACTGGTGTTACGTGTATTACACAGGTGTTAGGTGTATTACACAGGTGTTAGGTGTATTACACTGGTGTTAGGTGTATTATACTGGTGTTAGGTGTATTACACTGGTGTTACGTGTATTACACAGGTGTTAGGTGTATTACACTGGTGTTAGGTGTATTACACTGGTGTTACGTGTATTACACTGGTGTTACGTGTATTACACAGGTGTTAGGTGTATTACACTGGTGTTAGGTGTATTACACTGGTGTTAGGTGTATTACACTGGTGTTACGTGTATTACACTGGTGTTACGTGTATTACACAGGTGTTAGGTGTGTTATACTGGTGTTAGGTGTATTATACTGGTGTTAGGTGTATTACACTGGTGTTAGGTGTATTACACTGGTGTTAGGTGTATTACACTGGTGTTAGGTGCATTACACTGGTGTTAGGTGTATTACACAGGGGTTAGGTGTATTACACTGGTGTTACGTGTATTACACAGGTGTTAGGTGTATTACACTGGTGTTAGGTGTATTACACTGGTGTTAGGTGTATTACACTGGTGTTAGGTGTATTATACTGGTGTTAGGTGTATTATACTGGTGTTAGGTGTATTACACTGGTGTTAGGTGTGTTACACTGGTGTTAGGTGTATTATACTGGTGTTAGGTGTGTTACACTGGTGTTAGGTGTATTATACTGGTGTTAGGTGTGTTACACTGGTGTTAGGTGTATTATACTGGTGTTACTTGTATTATACTGGTGTTACGTGTATTATACTGGTGTTACGTGTATTATACTGGTGTTAGGTGTGTTACACTGGTGTTAGGTGTATTATACTGGTGTTAGGTGTGTTACACTGGTGTTAGGTGTATTATACTGGTGTTAGGTGTGTTACACTGGTGTTAGGTGTATTATACAGGTGTTAGGTGTATTATACCGGTGTTAGGTGTGTTACACTGGTGTTAGGTGTATTATACTGGTGTTAGGTGTGTTACACTAGTGTTAGGTGTATTATACAGGTGTTAGGTGTATTATACTGGTGTTAGGTGTATTATACTGGTGTTAGGTGTATTATACTGGTGTTAGGTGTATTATACTGGTGTTAGGTGTGTTATACTGGTGTTAGGTGTATTATACTGGTGTTAGGTGTGTTATACTGGTGTTAGGTGTGTTATACTGCTGTTAGGTGCATTATACTGGTGTTAGGTGTGTTATACTGGTGTTAGGTGTGTTATACTGGTGTTAGGTGTATTATACTGGTGTTAGGTGTATTATACTGGTGTTAGGTGTATTATACTGGTGTTAGGTGTGTTATACTGGAGTTAGGTGTGTTATACTGGTGTTAGGTGTGTTATACTGGCGTTAGGTGTATTATACTGGTGTTAGGTGTATTATACTGGTGTTAGGTGTATTATACTGGTGTTAGGTGTGTTACACTGGTGTTAGGTGTATTATACTGGTGTTAGGTGTATTATACTGGTGTTAGGTGTATTATACTGGTGTTAGGTGTGTTACACTGGTGTTAGGTGTATTATACTGGTGTTAGGTGTATTATACTGGTGTTAGGTGTATTATACTGGTTTTAGGTGTATTATACTGGTGTTAGGTGTGTTACACTGGTGTTAGGTGTATTATACTGGTGTTAGGTGTGTTACACTGGTGTTAGGTGTATTATACTGGTGTTAGGTGTGTTACACTAGTGTTAGGTGTATTATACAGGTGTTAGGTGTATTATACTGGTGTTAGGTGTGTTACACTGGTGTTAGGTGTATTATACTGGTGTTAGGTGTGTTACACTAGTGTTAGGTGTATTATACAGGTGTTAGGTGTATTATACTGGTGTTAGGTGTGTTACACTGGTGTTAGGTGTATTATACTGGTGTTAGGTGTATTATACTGGTGTTAGGTGTATTATACTGGTGTTAGGTGTATTACACTGGTGTTAGGTGTATTACACTGGTGTTAGGTGTATTACACTGGTGTTAGGTGTATTACACTGGTGTTAGGTGTATTACGCAGGTGTTAGGTGTATTACACTGGTGTTACGTGTATTACACAGGTGTTAGGTGTATTACACTGGTGTTAGGTGTATTACACTGGTGTTAGGTGTATTACACTGGTGTTAGGTGTATTACACTGGCGTTAGGTGTATTACACAGGTGTTAGGTGTATTACACTGGTGTTAGGTGTATTACACAGGTGTTAGGTGTATTACACTGGTGTTAGGTGTATTACACAGGTGTTAGGTGTATTACACTGGTGTTAGGTGTATTACACTGGTGTTACGTGTATTACACTGGTGTTACGTGTATTACACTGGTGTTACGTATATTACACTGGTGTTAGGTGTATTACACTGGTGTTAGGTGTATTACACTGGTGTTACGTGTATTACACTGGTGTTACGTGTATTACACAGGTGTTAGGTGTATTACACTGGTTTTACGTGTATTACACTGGTGTTACGTGTATTACACAGGTGTTAGGTGTATTACACAGGTGTTAGGTGTATTACACTGGTGTTAGGTGTATTATACTGGTGTTAGGTGTATTACACTGGTGTTACGTGTATTACACAGGTGTTAGGTGTATTACACTGGTGTTAGGTGTATTACACTGGTGTTAGGTGTATTACACTGGTGTTACGTGTATTACACAGGTGTTAGGTGTATTACACTGGTGTTAGGTGTATTACACTGGTGTTAGGTGTATTACACTGGTGTTAGGTGTATTACACTGGTGTTACGTGTATTACACTGGTGTTACGTGTATTACACAGGTGTTAGGTGTGTTATACTGGTGTTAGGTGTATTATACTGGTGTTAGGTGTATTACACTGGTGTTAGGTGTATTACACTGGTGTTAGGTGTATTACACTGGTGTTAGGTGCATTACACTGGTGTTAGGTGTATTACACAGGTGTTAGGTGTATTACACTGGTGTTACGTGTATTACACAGGTGTTAGGTGTATTACACTGGTGTTAGGTGTATTACACTGGTGTTAGGTGTATTACACTGGTGTTAGGTGTATTATACTGGTGTTAGGTGTATTATACTGGTGTTAGGTGTATTACACTGGTGTTAGGTGTGTTACACTGGTGTTAGGTGTATTATACTGGTGTTAGGTGTGTTACACTGGTGTTAGGTGTATTATACTGGTGTTAGGTGTGTTACACTGGTGTTAGGTGTATTATACTGGTGTTACTTGTATTATACTGGTGTTACGTGTATTATACTGGTGTTACGTGTATTATACTGGTGTTAGGTGTGTTACACTGGTGTTAGGTGTATTATACTGGTGTTAGGTGTGTTACACTGGTGTTAGGTGTATTATACTGGTGTTAGGTGTGTTACACTGGTGTTAGGTGTATTATACAGGTGTTAGGTGTATTATACCGGTGTTAGGTGTGTTACACTGGTGTTAGGTGTATTATACTGGTGTTAGGTGTGTTACACTAGTGTTAGGTGTATTATACAGGTGTTAGGTGTATTATACTGGTGTTAGGTGTATTATACTGGTGTTAGGTGTATTATACTGGTGTTAGGTGTATTATACTGGTGTTAGGTGTATTATACTGGTGTTAGGTGTATTATACTGGTGTTAGGTGTGTTATACTGGTGTTAGGTGTATTATACTGGTGTTAGGTGTATTATACTGGTGTTAGGTGTGTTATACTGGTGTTAGGTGTATTATACTGGTGTTAGGTGTGTTATACTGGTGTTAGGTGTGTTATACTGCTGTTAGGTGCATTATACTGGTGTTAGGTGTGTTATACTGGTGTTAGGTGTGTTATACTGGTGTTAGGTGTATTATACTGGTGTTAGGTGTATTATACTGGTGTTAGGTGTATTATACTGGTGTTAGGTGTGTTATACTGGAGTTAGGTGTGTTATACTGGTGTTAGGTGTGTTATACTGGCGTTAGGTGTATTATACTGGTGTTAGGTGTATTATACTGGTGTTAGGTGTATTATACTGGTGTTAGGTGTGTTACACTGGTGTTAGGTGTATTATACTGGTGTTAGGTGTATTATACTGGTGTTAGGTGTATTATACTGGTGTTAGGTGTGTTACACTGGTGTTAGGTGTATTATACTGGTGTTAGGTGTATTATACTGGTGTTAGGTGTATTATACTGGTGTTAGGTGTATTATACTGGTGTTAGGTGTGTTACACTGGTGTTAGGTGTATTATACTGGTGTTAGGTGTGTTACACTGGTGTTAGGTGTATTATACTGGTGTTAGGTGTGTTACACTAGTGTTAGGTGTATTATACAGGTGTTAGGTGTATTATACTGGTGTTAGGTGTGTTACACTGGTGTTAGGTGTATTATACTGGTGTTAGGTGTGTTACACTAGTGTTAGGTGTATTATACAGGTGTTAGGTGTATTATACTGGTGTTAGGTGTGTTACACTGGTGTTAGGTGTATTATACTGGTGTTAGGTGTATTATACTGGTGTTAGGTGTATTATACTGGTGTTAGGTGTATTACACTGGTGTTAGGTGTATTACACTGGTGTTAGGTGTATTACACTGGTGTTAGGTGTATTACACTGGTGTTAGGTGTATTACGCAGGTGTTAGGTGTATTACACTGGTGTTACGTGTATTACACAGGTGTTAGGTGTATTACACTGGTGTTAGGTGTATTACACTGGTGTTAGGTGTATTACACTGGTGTTAGGTGTATTACACTGGCGTTAGGTGTATTACACAGGTGTTAGGTGTATTACACAGGTGTTAGGTGTATTACACTGGTGTTAGGTGTATTACACAGGTGTTAGGTGTATTACACTGGTGTTAGGTGTATTACACAGGTGTTAGGTGTATTACACTGGTGTTAGGTGTATTACACTGGTGTTACGTGTATTACACTGGTGTTACGTGTATTACACTGGTGTTACGTATATTACACTGGTGTTAGGTGTATTACACTGGTGTTAGGTGTATTACACTGGTGTTACGTGTATTACACTGGTGTTACGTGTATTACACAGGTGTTAGGTGTATTACACTGGTTTTACGTGTATTACACTGGTGTTACGTGTATTACACAGGTGTTAGGTGTATTACACAGGTGTTAGGTGTATTACACTGGTGTTAGGTGTATTATACTGGTGTTAGGTGTATTACACTGGTGTTACGTGTATTACACAGGTGTTAGGTGTATTACACTGGTGTTAGGTGTATTACACTGGTGTTAGGTGTATTACACTGGTGTTACGTGTATTACACAGGTGTTAGGTGTATTACACTGGTGTTAGGTGTATTACACTGGTGTTAGGTGTATTACACTGGTGTTAGGTGTATTACACTGGTGTTACGTGTATTACACTGGTGTTACGTGTATTACACAGGTGTTAGGTGTGTTATACTGGTGTTAGGTGTATTATACTGGTGTTAGGTGTATTACACTGGTGTTAGGTGTATTACACTGGTGTTAGGTGTATTACACTGGTGTTAGGTGTATTACACTGGTGTTAGGTGTATTACACAGGTGTTAGGTGTATTACACTGGTGTTACGTGTATTACACAGGTGTTAGGTGTATTACACTGGTGTTAGGTGTATTACACTGGTGTTAGGTGTATTACACTGGTGTTAGGTGTATTATACTGGTGTTAGGTGTATTATACTGGTGTTAGGTGTATTACACTGGTGTTAGGTGTATTACACAGGTGTTAGGTGTATTACACTGGTGTTAGGTGTATTACACAGGTGTTAGGTGTATTACACTGGTGTTAGGTGTATTACACAGGTGTTAGGTGTATTACACTGGTGTTAGGTGCATTACACTGGTGTTAGGTGTATTACACTGGTGTTAGGTGTATTACACTGGTGTTAGGTGTATTACACTGGTGTTAGGTGTATTACACTGGTGTTAGGTGTATTATACTGGTGTTAGGTGTATTACACTGGTGTTAGGTGTATTACACTGGTGTTAGGTGTATTACACTGGTGTTAGGTGTATTACTCTGGTGTTACGTGTATTACACAGGTGTTAGGTGTATTACACTGGTGTTAGGTGTATTATACTGGTGTTAGGTGTATTACACTGGTGTTAGGTGTATTACACTGGTGTTAGGTGTATTACACTGGTGTTAGGTGTATTACACTGGTGTTAGGTGTATTACACTGGTGTTAGGTGTATTACACTGGTGTTAGGTGTATTACACTGGTGTTAGGTGTATTATACTGGTGTTAGGTGTATTACACTGGTGTTAGGTGTATTACACTGGTGTTAGGTGTATTACACAGGTGTTAGGTGTATTACACTGGTGTTAGGTGTATTACACAGGTGTTAGGTGTATTACACTGGTGTTAGGTGTATTACACTGGTGTTAGGTGTATTGCACTGGTGTTAGGTGTATTACACTGGTGTTAGGTGTATTACACAGGTGTTAGGTGTATTACACTGGTGTTAGGTGTATTACACAGGTGTTAGGTGTATTACACTGGTGTTAGGTGTATTACACTGGTGTTAGGTGTATTACACTGGTGTTAGGTGTATTACACAGGTGTTAGGTGTATTACACTGGTGTTAGGTGTATTATACTGGTGTTAGGTGTATTACACTGGTGTTAGGTGTATTACACTGGTGTTAGGTGTATTACACAGGTGTTAGGTGTATTACACTGGTGTTAGGTGTATTACACAGGTGTTAGGTGTATTACACTGGTGTTAGGTGTATTACACAGGTGTTAGGTGTATTACACTGGTGTTAGGTGTATTATACTGGTGTTAGGTGTATTACACTGGTGTTAGGTGTACTACACTGGTGTTAGGTGTATTACACAGGTGTTAGGTGTATTACACTGGTGTTAGGTGTATTACACAGGTGTTAGGTGTATTACACTGGTGTTAGGTGTATTATACTGGTGTTAGGTGTATTACACTGGTGTTAGGTGTATTACACTGGTGTTAGGTGTATTATACTGGTGTTAGGTGTATTACGCAGGTGTTAGGTGTATTACACTGGTGTTAGGTGTATTACACTGGTGTTAGGTGTATTATACTGGTGTTAGGTGTATTACGCAGGTGTTAGGTGTATTACACTGGTGTTAGGTGTATTACACTGGTGTTAGGTGTATTACACTGGTGTTAGGTGTATTACACTGGTGTTAGGTGTATTACACTGGTGTTAGGTGTATTACACTGGTGTTAGGTGTATTACACTGGTGTTAGGTGTATTACACAGGTGTTAGGTGTATTACACTGGTGTTAGGTGTATTATACTGGTGTTAGGTGTATTACACTGGTGTTAGGTGTATTACACTGGTGTTAGGTGTATTACACAGGTGTTAGGTGTATTACACTGGTGTTAGGTGTATTACACAGGTGTTAGGTGTATTACACTGGTGTTAGGTGTATTACACAGGTGTTAGGTGTATTACACTGGTGTTAGGTGTATTATACTGGTGTTAGGTGTATTACACTGGTGTTAGGTGTACTACACTGGTGTTAGGTGTATTACACAGGTGTTAGGTGTATTACACAGGTGTTAGGTGTATTACACTGGTGTTAGGTGTATTACACAGGTGTTAGGTGTATTACACTGGTGTTAGGTGTATTATACTGGTGTTAGGTGTATTACACTGGTGTTAGGTGTATTACACTGGTGTTAGGTGTATTATACTGGTGTTAGGTGTATTACGCAGGTGTTAGGTGTATTACACTGGTGTTAGGTGTATTACACTGGTGTTAGGTGTATTATACTGGTGTTAGGTGTATTACGCAGGTGTTAGGTGTATTACACTGGTGTTAGGTGTGTTACGCTGGTGTTAGGTGTATTATACTGGTGTTAGGTGTATTACGCAGGTGTTAGGTGTATTACACTGGTGTTAGGTGTATTACACTGGTGTTAGGTGTATTATACTGGTGTTAGGTGTATTACGCAGGTGTTAGGTGTATTACACTGGTGTTAGGTGTATTACACTGGTGTTAGGTGTATTACGCAGGTGTTAGGTGTATTACGCAGGTGTTAGGTGTATTACTCTGGTGTTAGGTGTATTACGCAGGTGTTAGGTGTATTATACTGGTGTTAGGTGTATTACGCAGGTGTTAGGTGTATTACACTGGTGTTAGGTGTATTATACTGGTGTTAGGTGTATTACGCAGGTGTTAGGTGTATTATACTGGTGTTACTTGTATTATACTGGTGTTGGGTGTATTACGCAGGTGTTAGGTGTATTATACTGGTGTTACTTGTATTATACTGGTGTTGGGTGTATTACGCAGGTGTTAGGTGTATTATACTGGTGTTAGGTGTATTACGCAGGTGTTAGGTGTATTACACTGGTGTTAGGTGTATTACGCAGGTGTTAGGTGTATTACACTGGTGTTAGGTGTATTACACTGGTGTTAGGTGTATTACACTGGTGTTAGGTGTATTACGCAGGTGTTAGGTGTATTACACTGGTGTTAGGTGTATTACGCAGGTGTTAGGTGTATTACACTGGTGTTAGGTGTATTACGCAGGTGTTAGGTGTATTACACTGGTGTTAGGTGTATTACACTAGTGTTAGGTGTATTACGCAGGTGTTAGGTGTATTTCACTGGTGTTAGGTGTATTACGCAGGTGTTAGGTGTATTACACTGGTGTTAGGTGTATTACACTGGTGTTAGGTGTATTACGCAGGTGTTAGGTGTATTACGCAGGTGTTAGGTGTATTACACTAGTGTTAGGTGTATTACGCAGGTGTTAGATGTATTACACTAGTGTTAGGTGTATTACGCAGGTGTTAGGTGTATTACGCAGGTGTTAGGTGTATTACGCAGGTGTTAGGTGTATTACACTGGTGTTAGGTGTATTACACTGGTGTTAGGTGTGTTACGCAGGTGTTAGGTGTATTACACTGGTGTTAGGTGTATTACGCAGGTGTTAGGTGTATTACACTAGTGTTAGGTGTATTACGCAGGTGTTAGGTGTATTACGCAGGTGTTAGGTGTATTATACTGGTGTTAGGTGTATTACGCAGGTGTTAGGTGTATTACGCAGGTGTTAGGTGTATTACACTGGTGTTAGGTGTATTACACTGGTGTTAGGTGTATTACGCAGGTGTTAAGTGTATTACACTGGTGTTAGGTGTATTACACTGGTGTTAGGTGTATTACGCAGGTGTTAGGTGTATTACACTGGTGTTAGGTGTATTACACTGGTGTCAGGTGTATTACGCAGGTGTTAGGTGTATTACACTGGTGTTAGGTGTATTACACTGGTGTTAGGTGTATTACACTGGTGTTAGGTGTATTACGCAGGTGTTAGGTGTATTACACTGGTGTTAGGTGTATTACGCAGGTGTTAAGTGTATTACACTGGTGTTAGGTGTATTACGCAGGTGTTAGGTGTATTACACTGGTGTTAGGTGTATTACGCAGGTGTTAGGTGTATTACACTGGTGTTAGGTGTATTACGCAGGTGTTAGGTTATTACACTGGTGTTAGGTGTATTACGCAGTTGTTAGGTGTATTACACTGGTGTTAGGTGTATTACGCAGGTGTTAGGTGTATTACACTGGTGTTAGGTGTATTACGGAGGTGTTAGGTGTATTACACTGGTGTTAGGTGTATTACGCAGGTGTTAGGTGTATTACACTGGTGTTACGTGTATTACGCAGGTGTTAGGTGTATTACACTGGTGTTAGGTGCATTACACTAGTGTTAGGTGTATTACGCAGGTGTTAGGTGTATTATGCAGGTGTTAGGTGTATTACACAGGTGTTAGGTGTATTACACAGGTGTTAGGTGTATTACACAGGTGTTAGGTGTATTACACAGGTGTTAGGTGTATTACACATGTATTAGGTGTATTACACAGGTGTTAGGTGTATTACGCAGGTGTTAGGTGTATTATGCAGGTGTTAGGTGTATTACACAGGTGTTAGGTGTATTACACAGGTGTTAGGTGTATTACACAGGTGTTAGGTGTATTACACAGGTGTTAGGTGTATTACACAGGTGTTACGCGTATTACAAAGGTGTTAGGATTATTATAAAAGTGTTAAGCGTACTATGAAAACGGCATTCCTTCAATCACCTGCAACACTCCCTCAAGCACTTGCAACACCCCTTCAAGCACCTGAACAGTCCCTTAAGCAACACTCAAGCAACACTCAAGCATTCGCGACACTTATTGAAGCACTTGAAACAATGTCATTTGCAACATATTCTCTTGCAACATTTCTCACTCGTTTGCTGATGCAATGGTTCACAGAAGCAATGGTAAACACTGTCATGCACAATGTTTATATTGAATGTTTATAAATGTGTGTTACTGACAATGTATATTCCTCCCTCAAGGTATCTTAACAGCAGGTAGTCTGCTGACAGGAATATATATTCTTTTTTCAAAGTATCCCAGTAGCAGGTACTCTGCTGACAGCAGTATATATTCCTCCTTCAAGGTATTCCAACAGCAGATAGTCTGACAGCACTGTATATTCCTTCCTCAAGGTATCACATCAGCAAGTAATGCTCATTAATTGTGGTTGCTGGGGTCGAATCTTAGCGCCTGGCTGCATGAGCCTATCGTACCTATTCTTAAAGTTATGCATGAATTCTGACTACCACTTTGCTCTCTAGGTCGTTTCACTTCTTGACCACTCTAAGGCTGAAGAAGTATTCCCTAACATCCCTGCAGGTTTTGCACTCTTTTCCAATTTTCACAACTTTGCATTTATTGGAGTTAATTTCCAGTAGCCACTTGTTAGACCTGTCCTGTAGTTTTATCAGATCAATTCGTAGTCTTTCCTGGTCTATTCCTCTGTATCCTTAATAGTTTCACATCATCTGTGAACAGGGACACCTCTGATTTCCTATGTTATTGTTCTCATACACGAGAAACAGTATTGGTCTAAGTACTAACCCTTGTGGAACCCCACTCGTCACATTCGCTTATTCTGACACCTTTTCCCTGACAATAGTTCGTTGCTTCCTTCTCGTTAAGTATTCCTTGACCCACTGTAGTGCTTTCTCTGCAGTTCCTACCTGCTCCTCTAGCTTTTGGGTCAGTTTCTTGTGGGGTACTGTATCGAACGTCTTGCAATTAAAAAATGTGCAGTCGACCCATTCCTTTCTCTCCTGTCTAACTTTCGTTGCCTTATCACATAACTTCCGCAAATTTATGAGACAGGATTTGCCATCTCGGAAACGGTGCTTGGTGGTGGTGTTCATGAATCCACTCCTATCAAGGTACTCTAATACCATTTCCCTGATAGTTTTCTCCATAACTTTACACACTATACATGTTAGTGACACAGGCTTATAATTCAGTTCCACCTGTCCCTCACATTTTTAGAATATTTTGGATTGCATTTGCTGTTTTCCAGTCCTCTGGCAGCTGCCCTGTTTAATCGATTTGTCGAAGATGGCTGCTAGTGGTTCACACAGTTCCTCTGCTCCCTCTCGCAGAACCAGAGGATAGATGTTGTCTAGTCCCATGCCTTCGAGGTATCTATTTCACTAAGTATTTTCCTCACCTCTCCTCCCATTGTCTGTACTGACAGCAGTGTATAATCCTCCCTCAAAGTAGCCTAACTGCAGGTAATCTACTGAAAACAGTATATATCCCTCTCTCAAAGTATCCTCAGCAGCAGGCAGTCTGCTGACAGAAGTACATATACTTCACCTCAAAGTATGCCAGCAGCAGTTAATCTGCAGCAACACGCAGTCTGCTGTCAGCATTGTATATCCCTCCCTCAAGGTATTGCAAGATAAGGTAATCTGTTGACAGCAGTGTATATACTTCCCTCAGAAGTGACACACAATCTTGAGTTCCCTCACCAAACACTCAGAAGCAACACACACAACCTTGAGTTACCTCACCAAACACTCAGAAGCAACACACAACGTTTCTTGCGACAACTAATCCTTATCTAACTACTTGTTTTATTACGTAGTTCCCAAGATCAACTTGTTAATGTTTCCAGCAACTCACTAAACACTATTTACTTTAAATAATATGGATTTAAATTTAATAAATCTATAAAAGACTTATACTGAACCACAAGCGGAAAAAGAAAACACGGCAGTGACATGATTGGCAACAATGAGGCAGAACGTAGCCATGAGGACGTATAAATACGCTGGAGCGTGACTGGCGGTGCGAGAGCTCCACATGACAGTCCCGCGTCGGCAGACTTTGGTCCAATTGTTGTTGCAATTAATTTGTTGGTCAGGATAAATCAGGCAACGAGGCTCCTGCTCATACCATCACAGGTTTATATGATCACCGACTTAATGGGACGATAAAGAATGAAAAAGTACACCGGGGTGAGTTAAACAATATCGGGGGTGAGTTAAATAATACTGAGGTTGAGTCAATTACCGGAGGTGAGTTAAACAATACTGGGGGTGAGTTAAACAATACCGGGGGTGAGTTAAACAATACCGGGGGTGAGTTAAACAATAATGGGGGTGAGTTAAACAATACTGGGGGTGAGTTAAATACCTGGTGCGAGTTAAAGAATACCGGGGGTAGGTGAAAATTCACAATTAACCCGTTAATTCTACCCCTACCACCACCACCACCACCTCTACTCTTACTACTACCACCACCACCACTACTACTACCACCACTACTACTACTACTACTACTACCATCACCACCACCACCACAGCAAGTACTCTCTTTTTTCCTTCCCTCCCTCTCTGTCTTCTGGCCTTCTCTCCATTCCTCGCCTTGGCTATGACTTGACAATGGTTCAGGACGGACCGACACGTCGTCATAAGATTCATCTGCTCAATGCGGGTTTTTTTATAAAGCAGCTCCTCAACAGAACCATCATAACATGTGGGTCAGCGCCTCAGAAGCCGAGTCGTTGCATGAAAATATACAATACCGAGAAGCTGGTGGGTAAGACGTGTGTGCAACACCTGGCTATCTTTACTTTCGCCAACAAGCGGCTTTTCCAATTCTGAGTTGAAATGAAAAACAAAAAAGCCGTCTTCATAATATTGACACAGGTGTTGCACAGGTGTCTGATTCATCAACTTTTCGGTATTGTAGATAGTTATTGTAGCCAACAATAAAATTGTTCTTATGACAAACAAATCCACATATCTCACACGAGAGGAGTGCTTCCCTATAAATTCCGACTATTAAAAATAACCATTTATTTGAAGCTTCATGTGAAATAAACCACGGAACGGGTGGGGTGTGAACCCATGGCGAGTGAGTCTTAAAACTCCAGGTCAGTGCGTAAGACACTAGGCCAGCTGGCTAAAATAAGATTCATCCAACCGGGTCACAGTGGTGACCCTTGTTAACCTCCTTATGGGTGTATAAATGTACCTAGTTGGATGAATCTTACTATCGCCAGCTGGCCCAGTGGCTTCTGCACTGACCTGGAGTTTTACGACTCACTCGCCATGGGTTCTAACCCAACCCGTTCTGTGGTTTACACGAGAAAAAAAGTTTATACAAAATTCCAAGCCAGTTACGCCTAATTAAACAAGAATATTTTTGCCGGGTGTAGGATTTTCAAAGCATGAAACACGGTAATAGAGCAAGGCTGAAAATGTTATCTCTGTGTTATTCCGTGTTGTTGTTGTGTTGGGCAAACACCGGTTCTTCTAATTGACAGTCTTACCTGAGTCAGGAGTCTCATCAGGCACCGATGGACACTCCCTCTCTTCCCTCGCCCCATCTCTCTCTCCTCTCTGCCACTCCAGTTCCTCTCTTCCATTCTATTTTCTCTCTTCCATTCCCTTCTCTCTCTCTCTCTCACTCATTTTCCTCCGTGAGGTAGTAGTGGTTAATAAACTGGTGGCAGTGTTAACGAGAGTGGTAGTGTTGATGGTGGTGGTGGCGGTATGATTATTATTATTATTATTATTATTATTATTATTATTAGTAGTAGTAGTAGTAGTAGTAGTGTTGAGGGTGGTGGCGGTGTGGTGGGGAAGTGATGGCTGTGGTGGTAGTAGTAGTAGTAGTAGGAGTGACGATGGGGACAATGGCAGTAGTGCTGGTAACATTGATGGTCGTAGAAGTGATGGTGGTGGCAGTGATGGTGGTAGCAGTGATGGATGGTGTCAGTGATGGTGGTAGCAGTGATGGTGGTAGCAGTGATGGTGGTAGCAGTGATGGTGGTAGCAGTGATGGTGGTGGCAGTGATGGTGGTGGCAGTGATGTATTATCAACAACGTCGGTAAAGGCGTTGGTATACTGATATATAACAACTCAGTGGTTGCCTTCTCCATGGTGACGGCGCGCGTGTGTTCACGAGCGCTCGTGAACACACACACACACACACACACACACACACACACACACACACACACACACACAGGTGTGAGGATCTTCCTGCAGGAGGTTCAGTGGGACAGAGAACTGGTAGGAAAGTCAGTAAACGAGATGATGGAATATGTAACAACAAAATGCAAGGAGACAGGAAATGTTTGTTCCCAAGGGCAACAGAAATAATGGGAAGACCAAAGCGAGTCCTTGGTTTACCTGAAGGTGTAGGGAGGCAAAAACTAAGTGCACCAGAGAATGGAAAAGGTACAGGAGGCAAAGGACCCAGGAAAATAAGAGAGATTAGTCGATGAGCCAGAAACGAGTATGCACAAATAAGGAGGGAGGCCCAGCGACAGTACGAAAACGACATAGCATCGAAAGTCAAGTCTGACCCGAAACTGCTGTATAGCTACATTAGGAGGAAGAACAACAGTCAAAGACCAGGTGATCAGGCTCAGGAAAGAAGGAGGGGAATTCGCAAGAAACGATCAAGAGGTATGTGAGGAGCTCAACATGAGATTTAATTATTTACAGTGGAGACAGGAAGGCCACTGGGAAGACAGAACAGAGTGGGATACCAACAAGGATTATACCACCAAGTGTTGGATGACACACACACAATTGAGGAGGAGGTGCAGAAGCTGTTATGTGACCTTGACACCTCAAAGGCAATGGAACCAGAGAACATCCCCCCTTGGGTCCTTAGAGAGGGAGCAGAAATACTGTACCACTAACCACAATCTCCAACACATTCCTTGAAACTGGGCAACTACCTGAGGTATGGAAGACGGCAAATGTAGTTCCCATTTTTAAAAAAAGGACACAGAAAAGAGGCACTATACTATAGACCAGTGTCACTGACGTGTATATTACGCAAAGTAATGGAGAAGATTATCAGGAGGAGAATGGTGGAGCACCTGGAACAGAACAAAAGTATAAACGCCAACCAACATGGATTCATGGAAGGCAAATCCTGTGTCACAAATCTTCTAGAGTTTTATGATAAAGTAACAGAAGTAAGACACGAGAGAGAGAGATGGGTGGGTTGACTGCATCTTCTTGGACTGCAAGGTCTTCGACACAGTTCCTCATGAGAGAATAGTGCAGAAGCTACAGGATCAGGCACGTATAACAGGAAGGGCACTGCAGTGGATCAGAGAATACCTGACAGGGAGGCAACAACGAGTCATGTTATGTGATGAGGTATCACAGTGGGCACCTGTGATGAGCAGGGTCCCACAGGGGTCGGTTCTAGGACCAGTGCTATTTTTGGTATATGTGAATGACATGATGGAAGGGATAGACTCAGATATATCCCTGTTCACAGATGATGTGAAGTTAATGAGGAGAATTAAATCAGATGAGGATCAGACAGGACTTCAAAGGTACCTGGACAGGCTGGACACGTGGTCCAGCAACAGGCTTCTCGAACTGAACCCCGCCAAATGCAAAGTCATGAAGATCGGGGAAGGGCAAAGAAGACCGCAGACGGAGTATAAACTAGGTGGCCAAAGATTGCAAACCTCGCTCAAGGAGAAAGATCTTGGGGTGAGTATAACACCGA
Source organism: Cherax quadricarinatus (assembly GCF_038502225.1). NCBI lineage: Eukaryota > Metazoa > Arthropoda > Malacostraca > Decapoda > Parastacidae > Cherax > Cherax quadricarinatus. Next base: position 42,123,002 of record NC_091300.1, on the reverse strand, counting down.
GCACGTCTACGGAAGCACACATCAACCAGATAACTGCTGCAGCATATTGGCGCCTGGCAAACCTGAGAACAGAGTTCCGATACCTTAGTAAGGAATCGTTGAAGACACTGTACACTGTGTATGTCAGGCCCATACTGGAGTATGTAGTATGTTAGGAAGTATTTCTTCGGTTAGAGTAGTCAGGAAGTGGAATAGTCTAGCAAGTGAGGTAGTGAAGGCAGGAACCATATATAGCTTTAAGATGAGGTATGATAAAGCTCATGGAGCAGGGAGAGAGAGGACCTAGTAGTGCTCAGTGAAGAGGCGAAGCCAGGTGAGCGCGCGCGCGCACGCACACACACACACACACACACACACACACACACACACGCACACACACACACACACACACACACACACACACACACGCACGCACACACACACACACACACACACACACAAAGACACACATAGACACACACATAGACACACACATAGACACACACACAGACACACACACACAGACACACACACACACACACACATGGGGGATTTCAACCACAGGGAGATTGACTGGGAAAACCTGGAGCCACATGGGGGTCCCGAAACATGGAGAGCCAGGATGTTGGACGTGGTGATGGAAAACCTCATGCACCAACATGTTAAGGACACTACCAGAGTGAGAGGGGAGGATGAACCAGCAAGATTGGACCTTGTGTTCACCCTGGGCAGCTCAGACATTGAGGACATCAAGTATGAGAGTCCCCTAGGAGCTAGCGACCACGTGGTTCTGTGCTTTGAATACATAGTAGAGCTGCAAGTGGAGAGAATAACAGGAGTAGAATGGGAAAAACCTGACTATAAAAGAGGGGACTACATAGGGTTGAAGAACTTCCTGCGGGAGGTCCAGTGGGACAGAGAACTGGCAGGAAAGCCAGTAAATGAAATGATGGAATATGTAGCAACAAAATGCAAGGAGGCAGTGGAAAGGTTCATTCCCAAGGGCAACAGTAACAACGGGAAGACCAGAACAAGCCCCTGGTTCACCCAACGGTGTAAGGAGGCAAAAACAAAGTGCAATAGAGAATGGAAAAAGTACAGAAGGCAGAGAACACACGAAAATAGGGAGATCAGTCGCAGAGCCAGGAATGACTACGCACAGGTAAGGAGGGAGGCCCAGCGACAGTATGAAAATGACATAGCATCGAGAATCAAGACTGACCCGAAACTGTTGTATAGCCACATCAGGAGGAAGACAACAGTCAAAGACCAGGTGATCAGATTAAGGACAGAAGGTGGAGAACTCACAAGAAATGATCAGGAGGTATGTGAGGAGCTGAACAGGAGATTTAAGGAAGTTTTTACAGTAGAGACAGGAAGGCCTGTGGGAAGACAGCACAGAAGGGAACATCAAGAGGGAATATACCAACAAGTGTTGGATGACATACGAACAACTGAGGAGGTGAAGAAGCTCTTAAGTGACCTTGACACCTCAAAGGCGATGGGACCGGATAACATCTCCCCATGGGTCCTTAGAGAAGGAGCAGAGATGCTGTGTGTGCCTCTAACCACAATCTTCAACACATCCCTTGAAACTGGGCAACTACCTGAGATATGGAAGACAGCTAATGTAGTCCCCATATTTAAGAAAGGAAACAGAAACGAGGCACTAAACTACAGACCTGTGTCTCTGACATGTATCGTGTGCAAAGTCATGGAGAAGATTATCAGGAGGAGAGTGGTCGAACACCTGGAAAGGAACAAGATTATAAATGAAAAACCAGCATGGGTTCATGGAAGGCAAATCTTGTATCACAAACCTCCTGGAGTTTTATGACAAGGTAACAGAAGTAAGACACGAGAGAGAGGGTTGGGTAGATTGCGTTTTCCTAGACTGCAGGAAGGCCTTTGACACAGTTCCCCACAAGAGATTAGTGCAGAAGCTGGAGGATCAGGCACACGTAAAAGGAAGGGCACTGCAATGGATAAGGGAATACCTGACAGGGAGGCAGCAACGAGTCATGGTACGTGAAGAGGTATCACAGTGGGCGCCTGTTACGAGCGGGGTCCCACAGGGGTCAGTTCTAGGACCAGTGCTATTTTTGATATATGTGAACGACATGATGGAAGGAATAGACTCTGAAGTGTCCCTGTTCGCAGATGACGTGAAGTTGATGAGAAGAATTAAATCGGACGAGGATGAGGCAGGACTGCAAAGAGACCTGGAGAGGCTGGACATGTGGTCCAGTAACTGGCTTCTCGAATTCAATCCAGCCAAATGCAAAGTCATGAAGATTGGGGAGGGGCAAAGTAGACCGCAGACAGAGTATAGGCTAGGTGGACAAAGACTACAGACATCACTCAGGGAGAAAGACCTTGGGGTGACCATAACACCGAGCACATCACCGGAGGCACACATCAACCAAATAACCCCTGCAGCATACGGGCGCCTGGCAAACCTGAGAATAGCTTTCCGATACCTTAATAAGGAATCGTTCAAGACACTGTACACTGTGTATGTTAGGCCCATACTGGAGTATGCAGCACCAGTCTGGAACCCACACCTGGTCAAGCACGTCAAGAAGTTAGAGAAAGTACAAAGGTTTGCAACAAGGCTAGTCCCAGAGCTCAAGGGAATGTCGTACGAGGAAAGGTTAAGGGAAATCGGACTGACGACACTGGAGGACAGAAGGGTCAGGGGAGACATGATAACGACATACAAGATACTGCGGGGAATAGACAAGGTGGACAGAGATAGGATGTTCCAGAGAGGGGACACAGGGACAAGGGGTCACAACTGGAAGCTGAAGACTCAGACGAGTCACAGGGACGTTAGGAAGTATTTCTTCAGTCATAGAGTTGTCAGCAAGTGGAATAGCCTAGCAAGTGAAGTAGTGGAGGCAGGAACCATACATAGTTTTAAGAAGAGGCATGACAAAGCTCAGGAAGCAGAGAGAGAGAGGATCCAGTAGCGATCAGTGAAGAGGCGGGGCCAGGAGCTGAGTCTCGACCCCTGCAACCACAATTAGGTGAGTACAATTAGGTGAGTACATATACACAACATACACATACACACACATATATATACACACACATACACAAACACACATATGCACACACACACACACACACATATACACACACACACACACACACACACATATACACACACATACACACACACACATATACACACACATACACACACACTCATATACACACACATACACACACACTATATATATATATATATATATATATATATATATATATATATATATATATATATATATATATATATATATACACAACCAGAAATAACGAGGTATAACAGTACCTTAACGGGGTCCAACTATGGTATAATAATATATAAAAATTATGTAACGATGATATAGCGAGGGAATGTTATAACGTGAATTAGGTATGACAAGGTAAAATGATTATATAACCAGATATAACAGTAATGAAACGAGGTATAGTAATATAGTTATTGCAAGGTAAAACGATGATATAACAATATATATCACTGATATATCGAGGATTAACGTTGCTACCTAGGAATAACAGTTACATAACGAGGTAAAACTATAAAATAACGTTGATACAACGAAGTATAACAATGATATAACCAGAAATTACACTGATATAACGAGGTATAACAATAATATGATAAGATACGACACTAATATACGAAGCTATGACGCATAAATAGTTGGGTATAACCGTGATATAAGAAATAACCATGATATACCAAGGTATAATGGTGATATAAAATGATATAACTCAAAGAAGGTAGTATAACAGAGCGAGGTATGACTTGTGACAGGTGTGGTATAACGTAACGACAATGACACACACAATATGACAGGTAGGGCACACACACATTAACTGAACAAAGAACATGTTAATGTGGGATGTCGTATCATATTTCTCGCGAGGCTGCTAAATGTAATAAACCATAGAGAGAAAGAGAAAGAGAAAGAGAGAGAAAGAGAGAGAGAGAGAGAGAGAGAGAGAGAGAGAGAGAGAGAGAGAGAGAGAGAGAGAGAGAGATTGCCTTCAAGGTAGATAGATCTTCCCGTCTCATCTACGACTTCTTGACAGAGTAGAGAACAGAGCAAGATGACTCATCTGTCGTCTGGACCCGGCCTGGACAGATCCGTCATTTCAGCAGAGCGTTCAACACCGGAGGGATGTGGGTGGCCTTACTGTCATGTACAAGGCCAATGTTATCAAGGTGCTACACTTGGCTCCACTTCGCGCACAGTTTCTACGCCACAAGACGGGCAGCAGACAGCAGTTACACGTTGGCTGTACCCTTCTCAAGAACATACTAGCTACTCTCTGGCTGTACCCTTCTCAGTGACATCACTTCATCTGAGATCCTTCATTCCTAGGATGAATCGAGTCTGGAACATGTTCGTAAAGCATAATGACACTGATGAAATAGTTGACCAAATGAAATCACTGACCCGCGGATGGCTCCAACTTCATCCTGCTCCCTATCTGTATGTCTCATAATGAAAAGGTTTTTAAATGAGCTGAGGTAGTATCAGCTTTAAGCCTGTAAATGAAGGTAGGAACTCTTAACCTAACCTTGTAAAACTCTTGTGTAAAGAGAGAGAGAGAGAGAGAGAGAGAGAGAGAGAGAGAGAGAGAGAGAGAGAGAGAGATGGGGAAGATTTACATATATTTGCATATATTGAGACTTTCTGCTGAAGATTACATAGCCTAGCTTCCTTTAATTCTGTCTGGGCTCATAAACAGTTGAGGTCAGGATCAGGGTTGGATGATGATCATCGCAGGTCCTCTGCATTCCAAGGAGCTCTATGATTACTAAATATTAAAATGGTATAAAATACCGACAGGTTGTTAGGTAAGACACATATGAAACAGTTAGGTATCTTTATTTCGAAACGTTTCGCCTACACAGTAGGCTTCTTCAGTCGAGTACAGAAAAGTTGATAGAAGCAGAAGTGACTGGAAGACGATGTAATCAGTCCATCACCCTTAAAGTTTTGAGGTGGTCAGTCCCTCAGTCTAGAGAAGAGCATTGTTTCATAGTCTGAAACAATATGGAATTGAAGTGACAGGATGGAGCCTTATATAGCGCCAGGAGGTGAGACGTAGGTGACTAGTAGAACGCAGATGTTGGGAGGTCAGGTCCCTCTCAAATCCAGCCGTTCTCACTAGTAGAGGTTGTCGAAGTTGAATGCAGGCCTGTACCAAGCCTACTGTGTAGGCGAAACGTTTCGAAATAAAGATACCTAACTGTTGCATATGTGTCTTACCTAACAACCTGTCGGTATTTTATACCATTTTAATGTTCAATCTGTCAGACACTGCAACACAAGGGTATCTTGGTACAGACCTGCATTCAACTTCGACAACCTCTACTAGTGAGAACGGCTGGATTTGAGAGGGACCTGACCTCCCAACATCTGCGTTCTGGATTGAGACACTTACGCAACATATGGGAATCTTTATTCAGGAAACGTTTCGCCACGCAGTGGCTTCATCAGTCCGATACAAAGTAGAAAGGCGTAAGGAGAGGAGGAGTTTGAGGTAATCAGTCCCTCAGCCTGGAGTCGATGTGTTCAGTCCATCAATCTTGTAGAATGTACAGCATAGGGCCGTAGACGTGGCTTATATACTGTAGTGAGGTGAAGCGAAGCAGGAGGAGGTGAGGTCATAGTGGTACCATCCACTAGTCGAAGTAGGTCTTCGTCCAAAGGTTGGACAAGTGTTGAAGAATTCTTTGTAACAAGATCCCATGATGCTGCAGTGTCAGACAGTTGTGATGAATGGTTTGAAAAACCGACAAGTTGAAGATTGAGACACTTATGCAACATATGGGAATCTTTATTCAGGAAACGTTTCGCCACGCAGTGGCTTCATCAGTCCGATACAAAGTAGAAAGGCGTCTGTCTGACACTGCAGCATCATGGGATCTTGTTACAAAGAATTCTTCAACACTTGTCCAACCTTTGGACGAAGACCTACTTCGACTAGTGGATGGTACCACTATGACCTCACCTCCTCCTGCTTCGCTTCACCTCACTACAGTATATAAGCCACGTCTACGGCCCTATGCTGTACATTCTACAAGATTGATGGACTGAACACATCGACTCCAGGCTGAGGGACTGATTACCTCAAACTCCTCCTCTCCTTACGCCTTTCTACTTTGTATCGGACTGATAAAGCCACTGCGTGGCGAAACGTTTCCTGAATAAAGATTCCCATATGTTGCATAAGTGTCTCAATCTTCAACTTGTCGGTTTTTCAAACCATTCATCACATCTGCGTTCTACTAGTCACCCTACGTCTCACCTCCTGGCGCTATATAAGGCTCCATCCTGTCACTTCAATTCCATATTGTTTCAGACTATGAAACAATGCTCTTCTCTAGACTGAGGGACTGACCACCTCAAAACTTTAAGGGTGATGGACTGATTACATCGTCTTCAAGTCACTTCTGCTTCTATCAACTTTTCTGTACTCGACTGAAGAAGCCTACTGTGTAGGCGAAACGTTTCGAAATAAAGATACCTAACTGTTGCATATGTGTCTTACCTAACAATAAAACTAAATATTCGTACTGTTTTCTAGTGCTGTTACATATTAATTCTGAACGTTACTTGGAATCACTGATATATATGTTACCTATTTTTATATTATGATAACTATGAGTATCCTTAGTCATGCCAAATATTTTAAAATCCATCGGAATTTTCCGTTTGAAATTGTATATTCACCTTTCGTAGGCCCTGGTCACCGTGCTCAAGGTGACCAGGGCCTGGATTGGCCAATGGGCAATCCAAGCCTGGTTAGGATTGTTTAGAGCAGCGTTTTTCAACGTGGGTGCCTAGTCACTCTGGGGTGGCCCAGGCTTCAGCAAGGGGTGACCTGGCTGTCTAGGGTGACCCAGTTCAGTACGGTGATACAGCGGCAGTGTTATATATATATATATTTACTCTTCTCTCTTCCTCCAAGTGGGCACTGAATCCTATGTAGATGCAACACATCCAGCCAGGAAGATGTAATGAGTTATTTCATCTCCACTCCTACGTACACTGACCCATACGTGGAGGTATGCCTGGAGGGTGTTCATGGGTCAACGCTCCCGCGGCCTGGTCCATGACCAGGCCTCATGAGTGAGATTTTTTTTAAATATGCTTAACAATCCGCAGAAATGCGAAGTTATTTACATATATTTTTACGTCAGGCCAGAGGCGGCTTGAACCTTCATATGCTGGCTTCCAACAAGAGCAGCAAGTCATGTACACAGTTCTCCATTCACCGCGCCTGATTCCACACTCTGGGCATCCAGGAAACTACGTATTGTGTTCCCAGAGCCAGTGACACCAGACAGATGGAATGATTTATTTATCTCCATTCCTGCAGACACTAACCCAGTCACTGCTGCAGTCACTGCTGCAGTCATTGCTGCAGTCACTGCTGCAGGCACTGCTAAAGGCACTGCTAAAGGCTCAAGCCTTCTCTGGAGTGAGATATAAATATCTGTAAATAATTTTACTCGTCAACGGATTGTTAAGCATTCTGAAAAATCTCTCTCAAAAATCAGTGCATGCTGGAGGAACTGGGAAAAATTAACTCTTCCAGTCTTCCTGGTGCCACTGGCTCTGTGAACACAATGCATAGATAGTTGGGTGCTCAGTAACCTAGAGTAATGGCTGGTAGAGTGCTGTGTACAGTGACTTGATATGCACTCATGAGAATCCAGCGTGGGCAGGCCTGAGGCCACACTCACTTTATATATATATATATATATATATATATATATATATATATATATATATATATATATATATATATATATATATATATATATATATATAATTTATATATATATATATATATATATATATATATATATATATATATATATATATATATATATATATATATATATATATATATATATATATATATAATGTCGATCGTGCCGAATAGTTAAGAATTGGTCAGTTAACAAGAATTCATTTAAAATTAAATCCTTTCTAAAATTTTCTCCTATACGATTAAAGATACTTTTTTTCATTTATGTTAATGTAAAAATTAATAATTTTGTACCAAAAGAACCTTAGAAAACTTACCTAACCTTATTATAATAAGCGCAATTTAATTTAGCCTAATCCAACTAAATGTATTTTAAACTAGTTTTCAATAATTTATTAATAAACAATCACAATGAAATTTTTTTTTTTCGTTATGTTCAGAATGATTTTTGCGAAATTATTACATACACAATTTTTCGCTCGCCTTATTCGGCAAGAAGAGCGTTGCTATTTAAGCCAAAATCCCAAGTTTTACCTATTCGGCAAGACATATGTATATATATTCCCCGATGGTGTACTAGCCTCCACGAACACTATTTTATATTATTGTAACCACGAACGAGTGGTATTGTATCAATAACAATACCACTCGTTCGTGGTTACAATAACATAAAATACTGCTCGTGAAGGCTAGTACACCAAACGATGAGTAGAATGAAATTAGCTCAGAGGCACCCACACCACAGTATGTCCTCGGATCACGGTAAAACACCTAGCTCTGCTGGGTGTGTGATTCTTGTAGGATTGCGTGGTCCTGTGAGTTAGAGCGTCATTTGTGATTTTCGCTCACCATATATATAGATATATATATATATATATATATATATATATATATATATATATATATATATATATATATATATATATTAATTTCAGTCAGTCAACAAGTGATAAATGCAGTAAGATCCAAACTACCAGGAGCATCAGTCATTGCCCCTACAAATAGCGTCTTGCTTGGAGCACCTCTGGGAAGTGATGCCATTGACACAATCCTCAGGAAGAAATTGGAAGAGTTGAGTAGAATGGAACAAAGAATAGGCAATCTTGACACCCACGATGCCTTGTACCTTCTCACAAAGTGCTCGAGTCTACCCGGGTTAACATATTTCCTAAGATGTGTACCTTCATATAACCCTATACTGCACGAATATGACAGTATCCTGAGGCAGATTTTTACGAAAGTACTTAACCTTACTCTAGAAGATGGGCAGTGGAACCAAGCTACACTTCCAGTCAGACTAGGAGGCATTGGTGTCCGCAAGTCATCACAGTTTGCGCTATCTGCTTTTCTCTCCTCATGCATTGCATCCAGAGGGCTTGTAGCAGCAATTCTCCCTGAACGTCTTAGGGACAAGATTGGAGTTCAGGACCAAAAGTTCATTGACGGAGCCATGATCTGCGATAATCTAACGGGCTCTGAAACCAGATAACTACAAACAATCGCACTGGGATGGCCCGATAGTGGAGAAAACAGTCTCAACAATGCTTCAGAGTGTGTCAGGGAAGGATAGAGCCCGCCTCCTGGCAGTGAGAGCTCCTCATGCAGAGGACTTTCTGTTGGCTGTTCCCAACTCCAGCCTTGGCACACGGCTCGACCCACAGATCATCCTCATTGGTGTTGCCCTTCGACTTGCCGCCCCTATTCTCGCCGAACACAGGTGTATTTGTGACAGTGAAGCAGCAGACCGATTCGGGTACCATGGTCTTGTGTGCCGTAAATCCGAAGGAAAGACTGCAGACATGAGGATATTAATAACGTTATCAAGAGAAGCCTCACAACAGCCGGATGCCCAGCACTAAGGGAGCCACCCCAACTATGCAGATCTGATGGCGTCCAGATGGTATCACACTTCAAGCCTGGACAGACGGTAAGCAGGTGGTGTGGGACTACACATGTGCATCTACCTTGGCTGATACCTATCTCCAATACACCAGGGAGGAAGGAGGGGCAGCTGCCAGCTTCAGGGAGTCCCAGAAATCTAGAAAATATGGAGAACTTGCCCATCATTATATGTTTGTTCCCATAGGCTCAGAGACTCTTGGCTCATGGGGAAGGAGTGCATCTAAGTTCCTTAAGGAGCTAGGCTCATCAGGGTAACTAGGGATCCCAGGACAGCTAGTTTTCTGTTCCAGCGACTCAGCGCTGCTGTTCAGAGGGGTAATGCCTGCTGTATTTTGGGCACGCACCCCAGTTCTGAAGAGCTGGGTGAGATTTTTGCATTATAATCAGTGACAGACATGTAACAATATGTACTAGACATGTATCTCTCACATCTCGTGTGCTGTATGTGCATCTTTGTATCAGCAGTGTATCTCTTGAACCTTTTGTACCATATTATGTAGTAATATATATATATATATATATATATATATATATATATATATATATATATATATATATATATATATATATATATATATATACAAAACAACCCACTTTGGAAGGATAGTGAAACTCCAAGCGCTTTCGAGATTTCTCACATTATCAAGTAAATGTAGGAAAACAGTGTATTAGTACTACCATATCCCCAGTTAATAGGTGACGCCTGTTAGCTGCGGATATGACTAATGTTAAGTTTGTGTTACGGTAGCCAAACCCAAACTTAACATTAGTTATAAATAATTAAGCACTAAATAGATAAAAATCAAATACTGTTCCACTGTCCATTACATCAACTCAACTGACTTGATGATGGTTTGACTAACAAATTGTTCCAGCTTCACTGAACATAAACATCAAGTACAGTACAGTACAGTGGGGAAGAGGATTTACGGGAAAGAGGAGGTGAGGAGATACAGGAGGGTAAGGAAAGGATGGTGACAAAAACTTGGGCATCGCAGACGACCCAACAAAGAACGGGAGTGAGCGAGGGGCGAGGGGAGATAAGACGTGGTAATTTATATTTTTCTCTCTCTTTTTTTTTTTGAAGGTTAGGGAGGAAGAGGATGAGGGACTCATTAATTTGGAGTTTCTCGGTAAACTATGAATTCTTGGCAACGTAGTACCGGAAGCTGACGGTAGGGGGGGAGGGTTATATGTTTACATTTGTTTACACAAATGTAAACATGTCTTTATTTTAGAGATTAAAATATTCCTTGTTAGTAGTATACAAGTGATATACACCCTTAATAACCCTCCAGGAGCAGACAGGCTTTGACTAACACATCAGTATAATGTTCTTACATACTGACTGACCTACCATAGTTCAGCTGCTGTACCTGAAGCTTCAGTGTTTACAGGTAATGTCGTAAGGGCACAAACCTAGAACCCAGGGAAGCTTTACAAAGACCTTCCAGTATATATAACTGGTACTTAATAACTTCCACTTGAGTGGAAGTTATTAAGTACCTAAGTTGTTCTTAAATGGAATAACTTCCTTTAGGTGGAACTTGAGTGAGGTGCTGCCTCCACGCAACCCAGAGTCCATCTCTCCAGTGAGTCTCTTTAATCTGACCTCCTCCTCCTCCTCCTCCTCCTCCTCCTCTTGACCTTATATCTTCCTCTTTCATTCGTCTCTCCTCTCAGACTATAAACATATCACTTAACCTTTGAATTAGTTCAATCAAATTAGCCTGAAAAACAGAAAATAGAGAAAATGTTTTATAAATGGATGAAATTTTCTACATATACTCAATAAAACCTGTAAAAATAAAGTTCAAAGAGTTCTCCTCCGTCTGGCTGCACCCCCCCTGCACCCCCCTGCACCCCCCCTGCACCCCCCTGCACCAACCCCCCGCCCCCGCAATTTTTTTGCCCCAAAGAACCCCTCCCCCCGAGTGGCGAATTTTTTGCTCGTTTTTCTCGGTTAGTTTTTCGTGAGAAAAACTAAAAAATAAATTCTGAACACGATTGTTTTTTATGCGTGTTTGGTGCGTATGTTACAGTTTTAGCGTACGTCAGCCCGGATGTGATGGGCGACGCTGAGTACAATGTGAGATATTTTATATTTGCTCTTAGTCTGTTGTTTTTATTTCAATAACGACAAGTTTATTTTAGCAAAAACGCAAAGTTTGAAGTTGTAAAGTAGGAAATTCTGTTTGGATTGCTAAAAAAAAATTAATTTTATTCAGTTTCTAAAAATAATTCTGTGTTTTTAAGTGTCACTGAAAAGTTTGAGAGATGGAATCAACGTGTAGTTGCTGCTATTGCAAATATTTCTGAGGGAGAAATTGTGATTCTTAAAGATAGTACGAGTGAAACCCGAAAAGACGGTAATTTTGGTCTTTTAAAGAAAGTGGACGAGGCTGAAATGAATACAGAGCGCGTTGGAGAATACATAAAAAAAAATATATTGCCAGTGATTTAAGAAAAGCAAGACTTAATACGGAAAGATTGTGTCTAGCGGTCAGAAGTGCGGTTTTATTTCAGAAAATTTTTGTTTATGTTGAAAAAAATGGCATTACAACAGAAAGGAGAAAAAAATATTGGATGAAAGTGAAGTTGTGTGTGAAGTTCGAGGTCTTGCAACACCTCACACATTTCAATCTTCAATATTGCATGGTCTCTCGGTGTATTTTTTATTTCGTAAAGTTACACCTAATAGTTGGTGTCTCTCCCACTCTCCATAAGTGATGAAAAACGTCTTGTGAGAAAGACAAAGAAGTCATCAATGTACCATATGTTGAATACTGTCAAAGAACGTGTAACTATTTCATCAGTAGCCTCGTACGTCACTGAGGGAGGTAAGTTGATCCATCATGTAGTGTGGTCAAAGCAAGGCACATTTGCAGACATTTTTGCTGCTTACATCCAGTTCATGAGAAAACATTGCGCTAAATATGTAACAGCATTTTTTGCTAGAAATTCAACAAATCAGATCAGTACAGAAAAAAAACGACTACACCATGCCTAACCCTTCTAGGGTAGGGTAGGTGCCTGAGCCCGAGCCTTTACCTCATAAGACTCATTCTCATTAGCCCCCTTGGGGCGGGGATGGCAGACCAGAGAGGCCTAGCTTGTGGCTAGGCCTGGGGACAGTTGGTCCCAAAGATGAGGAGGTACTTGTGCCTCCTCCCATGGGAGACTTAGGTCTCAGACACTCCCTAAAGAGGGAGCCAAGGCCGAGCCACCACTTGGAAAAGGCCCGGGCCGGGAGAATACCGGCGAATCTTTAATAATAATAATAATAAGATCAGTACAAAAGACATCGAGCGTCAACAACGACTTTTGAGACTTGTTTCAGATGAAATATTATTTGATGAGAACACATCTCTAACTGCGCCTAAAGTAAAGCTTTTAAGTTATTAAAATTTCAGAATGAAGGTATTGAGAGACAGGTTACCAGAGATGATGCTGATGTACTTAATTGTTCAGAGTTCAGTCAGTAAATGAACATGAATGTGTTGTCATAGCTGGTTATTCTTACTCTTATTCCAGAAGACAGAGACATGTTCTTGTTAGAAACAAAGATGAAACCTCGAAGAGGAGTGTACAGTTCTCGAGCACTACAGTGTTCCATCATTTTAAATAATATCAAAGGTAAATTTTTGTTTACTCATACAATAAGTGGCTGCGATACCATATACGCTTTTCATGGTCTTTGAAAAATGAAAACGGTTAGTCTTCTCAGCAAAGATAATCTTTTGCAAGACTGTTGATGGTCAACAGTCCTTAGTTAATTTATAATGAAAGTGCAGCAGCTGGAGAACGGTTCATCCCTGCTCTAACCAGAGCAAACAGTTCAACAAATTCCAATCATTATAGATTTGTATCTTGTAACAGATAAGTCAGCCACTCACACCATGTTGTGAGTGGCTGTGAGTGTATATCACCAAGTTCAGACATGACGAGGAAAAACGCTACAGACTGAGTTGTGGGGCTGGAAAAAGACATCACAATTATCTGTCAACTGTCTATACACCAGAGGCACCGGTTCCACCAAAGATCTTGAAAGTTATCTCGTGAGGCGGCAAATTAGGCTGTGGGAAGCAGTGTGTAAGAACTGGTTTGTAAAGTTCTTCATGTGGTAAAACTGCCACGGCCAAAGTTACCTAAACTCTGACTCGGAAGAGGATGTCACAGATGACTGTGGTATAACAGATGAGGACATTACTAGTCTTCAAATATACCATCATAAACAGGAAATGAGAGGATTAGGCCTACTGGTGAAACCTCTCGGAAAAAATTATATATGTATGTATATCTGTATGAATGAAAAACATAATTGTGGAAAATTGCATTTATCTGTATGTAACTCATAATGTACATACTAGTAAATAACAAAGATAATTATTAATCAGAGTTACATAGACAAGTAGGAATTTGGGACACCTAGGTCACAAAAAATGTCCCCCTTCGATACCTACAACTGTCATATCCACAAGTTGCTCTAGACCTATTAATTACAAATGAAATATGCATCACCAGGAATTCTGGTAAATATATAAGTTTGTGGACTGTATATTAAATTAATAAAGGATTATAATATATATATATATATATATATATATATATATATATATATATATATATATATATATAATATATATATTATATATATATATATATACACATTTACATAACAGAAGGAGAATATCTTAATATCACTCACCAATTTGACTGGAGATCAAGGTGTATCATACTCAGAAAACCTCACTGTCTATCTATGAAAATAACACTGGCCAGAGTTACAACCTAAGACTTATCTGAGGTTCCCGGAGCTGTCCTGTCCAGTCGCCTGATATCTCAAGTTATGCAGGAATACACATCCAACAATTTCGCTTCCTGTTTGAGAGGTGTCAGCCCAATTTTACCTCTAGAGCACGAAAAACTCTTCCCATTATTAACTAACGTTTGTGTTGTCTCGTTCAAACATGGCGAGTCTCTTCTGCACAGGCGCAGAAAAATTTTCCCATTTTTTATAACAAATTTTATTAAATACAGTATGGCCATCTATTTACATATAACTACTGTATTTCTGGAAAATATATACAGTATTTTCCACAACAGTACATCATAAAAATAAGAATCTCATTTTTCTAAATAAAGAATTTTTCCGCTCTTTGACTTCATTTCTGTGTATTTTTTACTAAAGGAAAACTTGTCGTTTGTGAGATATTAATAGAAAACCGAGCGTGAGTAGCAAAAATCTGGCAGTATCCTCAAACTTGCCACCACATTTCGTCTGGCTTACGCAAAAGCTGTACATATACGACAAACATGTACAGCAGCAATCTTGCTCAGAATTTATTTTCTAGTTTTTCTCTCAAAATAATCTTTAATCGTCAGATGAACCGTTTTCCAAATAAAGGAAAAAAAAAACTAATAAAAAGTCCTCCACTCGTTCGAGGGGTTTTGGGGCTACAAAAAGAGTGTTGCTGCAGCCGGACGGAAAGGAACTCTTTTATTTCTATTTTTCCTGTAGCCTTCAGGAGTACATGTGGAAAATTTCGTCTGTTAGAAGTTATTTCTGCTATTTATAATAATTTGCAGGACCTGGCCTTCTTTCAGCTCAAAAATGAAACTATCTTGAGGTAGCAGATTACAATCTCAGGCTGTCAGTTAGCAGTTTGAGAACAATAAGACGAAAAGAACTTCAGTTAAGGGAAACTGACCCCAGTCACTCCACCTATCATCATTCTATCATGCAAGAGCAGCCACATGTCTATAGTGCATCCATTAAAATTATCAGACTCATGGATGTCACTACTGCCAGGCTCCGGCTGTATTACAAGTATCAATGGCTGGTTGCATCATCATCATCAGCTCTAGACTAAATGTGAACTTTGCCAGATGCACTACTGTCACACCTTGCATTAATATGTGCTGGAAAGCTATAAAATTAATGAATTCAGAGACGACTCACTCATAGATGTTCAAAAAATGTCAAAGCATTTTATCCACAGCGGCATATTATCTATCCTGGAAAAATCCCAACTTTGCCTGTTGTTAATAATGAATAATCATTTAAACTAGTTTAAATTCAATCATGCCTTTCTAAAATATAAGGCGTTATTAATAACTCAGAACCATATATAAGCTACACTAAAATTTCTGTGACTTAATTCTTGACTACATAAGTAACTATAACTAGAAATAAACATTCCATTACCTATGTAACTTGTTTAACTATCAAAAAAGTTGCTGTCCAGTCCTTGAACCCATTATGTACCTCTGTAATCTTTGGACACCAACCCACAGGATGGATACTAAGTTTATTGAAAAGATATTAAAACAACCTGAGGCTGACAGATGGAAGGTCCATGAAAGTGTATATGGTGGATATTTACCATAGCGCCACTCAGACCACCGAGTCCAGCACTGGTATGTCAGTCATCACTGCTGCCGTGGTCTACCATACTGCCATCGATTACCCAAACCGAACTCAGACTTTGTGTTAGACCTCTTAGAATACGGACACTTTCTTACATGGAGAAGAGGGATATTCAGTTAAATATTTGAAAAAAAAATC
Organism: Cherax quadricarinatus; assembly: GCF_038502225.1. Classification (NCBI taxonomy): domain Eukaryota; kingdom Metazoa; phylum Arthropoda; class Malacostraca; order Decapoda; family Parastacidae; genus Cherax; species Cherax quadricarinatus. The sequence continues at coordinate 42,106,750 of NC_091300.1, read as the reverse complement.
TTAAGTAACATTATGGTGAGATTATTATAATAACAAGCAAAGCTGAAAACCAATCATAATCAGTTTTCGTGACTACACAAAATTCTGCGTGAAAATTGGATTTCTGATACGGTAGGCGATAAAAGTATTGAAACTAAACGTATCATTGATATAACTGCCTCAGTCATATCAGGATGAGTCTCTAGGATCTGGAAAAAAAAAAGGCACAATACCGTGTACCCAGAATTTTATTTTACAATCTACTCGAGTTCTGCGACAAGGTAACAGAAGTGAGACAATAGTGTGAAAAGGTTTTTGATACACTAGAGCAGAGGCTGCTGGGTCAGAAATTAGAAGAGCAAGCAGGAATAATAGGAAAGGCACTATAACGGATCAAGGAATATTTACCAGGAAAGAAACAAAGAGTGATTGCCGAGGTGTCGGAATAGGTGCATGTGACGAGTAGGGTACTACACGGATTAGTTCTGGAAACTGTTTGCGTAAACATGATGGAAGAAACAGAGTCAGAGGTATCCATGTTCGCAGATGATTAAAAATTAATGAGGCGAATATAAACAAGCGAGGAGTAGGAAAGATTACAGGTGTGCTACAGATTTAACCCCATAAAAAGCAAAATTAGGAAAATAGACTAAAAAGTCTGCAAACGGAATACAGGCTCGGGGGGTAAATGCTGCAAATCTTACTCAAGGATAAGAAATACATTGTAAACACTGCACTGAGCATATCACCTGAGGCACACGTCAACCGAATAACAACAAACTCGTGTCTGGCAAATCTAAGATTTGTTTTCAGGAACCTAAGCAAGTAGTCATTCTCGACAGAACATACAGCATATGTCAAGACCAAATTCGAGTATATAGTGCCAGTATGATACCCACACTTGATCAAGCATGTCAAGAAACTGGAGAAAGTGCACAGGTTTGCAATGAAACTGATCCCAGAGCTAAAAGGCATGAGCTAGGAGGATAGGTTTGTGAGAGTTAAACCTAATTACATTAGAGGACAGAAGGACTAGGGATATGATAGTGATATACAAAATACCGAGGAACTGATAGAGGCGAAAAAAATAAAACAGGAACACGAGGGCACAGCTGGGAGCTGAAAACACTGACGAGTCTCAGGGATATTATGAAGTAGTCAGGAAGTGGAACGAGTTGGACAGCGAAGTGGTAGATGCAGGATCTGTATATAAATTACAGATGAGGTACGACAGGGGTATCGAAGACAGGAGAGAGTGAACCCAGTAGCGGCTAGCGAAGAGGCGAGGGCAAGAGCTGAGACTCGATCCCTGCAACCAAATATAGGCGAGTACACCCTTTACCACACCTTCAGCTGCCTACTCGACGATACGAGAGACGTCTCGGCTGAGCTGGTCGGGCTATCGATAACGTGTACTAATCTCGCGGAAGACGGCGGCCGCGACCGGAAGGAGAGGCTGCATCCGGGAGGCCGCCAGAGATGAAGAAACTCAACAAAAACCCTTGGTGGAGTCTGTTGACGTCTGGGATGGCTCTCTCTCTCCCCTTCTCTCTCTTTCTTTCTCTCTCTCTCTCTCTTAATCCTTTCTCATCTCTCTCTCTTCCTTTTCTATTCCCCTTCTCTCTTCTCTCTCTCTCTCTCTCTCTCTCTCTCTCTCTCTCTCTCTCTCTCTCTCTCTCTCTCTCTCTCTCAAAAGTGGGACAAGGCGAGATTTCTGCAATCCTATCCCAGCGTCTCCTCATGTCTGGTTGTTGTCTGGCTGGTCGATGGTCGTCAAGGAAGTATAGGGTGATACTGCGGGGAGAGGAAGAGGGGAGGGGGAGAAGATGAGGGGGAAGAGAGGTGAGGGAGGGAGAGAGAATGAGGGGAACGAAGAGGATTAAGGAAGAATAGAAGATTGGAGGGGAAGGGGATGAAAGGCACAGAGAGGAAGAGGGGAGAGGGAGAGGGATAAAGATAAGGAAAGGGAAGACGACGAAGATAGGAGAGAAAAGGAAAAAGACATTAGGGGGAGAAACCCCTCTGGTTGGGAAAGGTTTGATCTAGAGAATTATAATCATCCTCGATTTCCTGCGTTAAAATCTGAGCACCTCCCATGCGGTTCGAAGCATTTTCTGACAAATCTTAATTTACAGCTAAAATGTTAGTCACTGGAAAAACAGTTTAGGTTAATAAATTAAAATAAAATAACATGATCTGGCTTACTTTTTCCCATTTTAAACAAATTTAGAAGCAGTTTCACGATCTAGCACTTTCACACTGACATAATGAACAAATGTATCTTAGTAACGGTACACTGGTGTCGTAAAAATTTGTCTTAATAATAAACACGCATTTATTCCTCTCACTCAAAATCACACTAATGCAGCCACGTTGTGTCCTAACTTGCGTATTTTGCTACATAAGAGAATGTTCTGCGCTGATGCTTCACCTCGACCCGACCGCAGTGTTTATTGAGTTTTCGTGGCAAAGAAAATAATACAGTATTTTCAGTTCTCTGTCAGAGTGGAGGTCTTCCCTCCAGTATCACCTGGCTGATGTCAGTGATCTTCCCTCCAGTATCACCTGGCTGATGTCAGTGATCTTCCCTCCAGTATCACCTGGCTGATGTCAGTGATCTTCCCTCCAGTATCACCTGGCTGATGTCAGTGATCTTCCCTCCAGTATCACCTGGCTGATGTCAGTGATCTTCCCTCCAGAATCACCTGGCTGATGTCAGTGATCTTCCCTCCAGTATCACCTGGCTGATGTCAGTGATATTCCCTCCAGCATCACCTGGCTGATGCCAGTGATCTTCCCTCCAGTATCACCTGGCTGATGTCAGTGATCTTCCCTCCAGTATCACCTGGCTGATATCAGTGATCTTCCCTCCAGTATCACCTGGCTGATGTCAGTGATCTTCCCTCCAGAATCACCTGGCTGATGTCAGTGATCTTCCCTCCAGTATCACCTGGCTGATGTCAGTGATCTTCCCTCCAGTATCACCTGGCTGATGCCAGTGATCTTCCCTCCAGTATCACCTGGCTGATGTCAGTGATCTTCCCTCCAGTATCACCTGGCTGATGCCAGTGATCTTCCCTCCAGTATCACCTGGCTGATGCCAGTGATCTTCCCTCCAGTATCACCTGGCTGATGTCAGTGATCTTCCCTCCAGTATCACCTGGCTGATGTCAGTGATCTTCCCTCCAGTATCACCCGGCTGATGTCAGAGTGATCGAACCTCCACCATCACCTGGCTGATGTCAGAGTGATCTACCCTCCAGCATCACTTGGCTGATGTCACAGTGATCTACCCTCCACCATCACCTGGCTGATGTCAGAGTGATCTACCCTCCACCATCACCTGGCTGATGTCAGAGTCATCTCCCCTCCAGCATCATCTGGCTGACGTCAGTGATCTACCCTCCAGCATCACCTGGCTGATGTCAGAGTGATCTCCCCTCCAGCATCACCTGGTTGATGTCAGTGATCTTCCCTCCAGTATCACCTGGATCATGTCAGTGATCTTCCCTCCAGTATCACCTGGCTGATGTCAGTGATCTACCCTCCACCATCACCTGGCTGATGTCAGAGTGATCTACCCTCCACCATCACTTGGCTGATGTCAGAGTGATCTACCCTCCAGCATCACCTGGCTGATGTCAGAGTGATCGAACCTCCACCATCACCTGGCTGATGTCAGAGTGATCTACCCTCCAGCATCACTTGGCTGATGTCACAGTGATCTACCCTCCACCATCACCTGGCTGATGTCAGAGTGATCTACCCTCCACCATCACCTGGCTGATGTCAGAGTGATCTACCCTCCAGCATCACCTGGCTGATGTCAGAGTGATCTACCCTCCAGCATCACCTGGCTGATGTCAGAGTCATCTCCCCTCCAGCATCATCTGGCTGACGTCAGTGATCTACCCTCCAGCATCACCTGGCTGATGTCAGAGTGATCTCCCCTCCAGCATCACCTGGTTGATGTCAGTGATCTTCCCTCCAGTATCACCTGGATCATGTCAGTGATCTTCCCTCCAGTATCACCTGGCTGATGTCAGTGATCTACCCTCCACCATCACCTGGCTGATGTCAGAGTGATCTACCCTCCACCATCACTTGGCTGATGTCAGAGTGATCTACCCTCCACCGTCACCTGGCTGATGTCAGAGTGATCTACCCTCCACCGTCACCTGGCTGATGTCAGAGTGATCGACCCTCCACCGTCACCTGGCTGATGTCACAATGATCTACCCTCCACCGTCACCTAGCTGATGTCAGAGTCATCTACCCTCCAGCATCACCTGGCTGATGTCAGAGTCATCTCCCCTCCAGCATCACCTGGCTGACGTCAGTGATCCCCCCTCCAGCATCACCTGGCTGATGTCAGAGTCATCTCCCCTCCAGCATCACCTGGCTGATGTCAGAGTCATCTCCCCTCCAGCATCACCTGGCTGACGTCAGAGATCCCCCCTCCAGCATCACCTGGCTGACGTCAGAGTGATCTACCCTCCAGCATCACTTGGCTGATGTCAGAGTGATCTACCTTCCACCATCACCTGGCTGATGTCACAGTGATCTACCCTCCACTGTCACCTGGCTGATGTCAGAGTCATCGACCCTCCACCATCACCTGGCTGATGTCAGAGTCATCTCCCCTCCAGCATCACCTGGCTGATGTCAGAGTCATCTCCCCACCAGCATCACCTGGCTGATGTCAGAGTCATCTCCCCTCCAGCATCACATGGCTGACGTCAGTGATCCCCCTCCAGCATCACCTGGCTGATGTCAGAGTGATCTCCCCTCCAGTATCACCTGGCTGATGTCAGTGATCTTCCCTCCAGTATCACCTGGCTGATGTCAGTGATCTTCCCTCCAGTATCACCTGGCTGATGTCAGTGATCTACCCTCCAGTATCACCTGGCTGATGTCAGTGATCTAACTCCACCATCACCTGGCTGATGTCAGAGTGATCTACCCTCCAGCATCACCTGGCTGATGTCAGAATCATCTCCCCTCCAGCATCACCTGGCTGATGTCAGAGTGATCTACCCTCCAGCATCACCTGGCTGATGTCAGAGTGATCTACCCTCCACCATCACCTGGCTGATGTCAGGGTGATCTACCCTCCACCATCACCTGGCTGATGTCAGAGTGATCTACCCTCCACCATCACCTGGCTGATGTCAGAGTGATCTACCCTCCACCATCACTTGGTTGATGTCAGAGTCATCTCCCCTCCAGCATCACCTTGCTGATGTCAGAGTCATCTCCCCTTCAACATCACGTGGCTGTCAGAGTGATCTACCCTCCAGCATCACCTGGCTGATGTCAGAATCATCTCCCCTCCAGCATCACCTGGCTGTCAGAGTGATCTACCCTCCAGCAACACTTGGCTGATGTCAGAGTGATCTACCCTCCAGCATCATCTGGCTGATGTCAGTGATCTCCCCTCCACCATCACCTGGCTGATGTCAGAGTCATCTCCCCTCCAGCATCACATGGCTGACGTCAGTGATGCCCCCTCCAGCATCACCTGGCTGATGTCAGTCATCTACCCTCCAGCATCACCTGGCTGATGTCAGAGTCATCTACCCTCCAGCATCACCTGGCTGATGTCAGAATGATCTATCCTCCATCACCTGGCTGATGTCAGAGTGATCTCCCCTCCAGCATCACCTGGCTGTCAGAGTCATCTACCCTCCAGCATCACTTGGCTGATGTCAGAGTCATCTACCCTCCAGCGTCACTTGGCTGATGTCAGTGATCTTCCCTCCATTATCACCTGGCTGATGTCAGTGATCTTCCCTCCAGTATCACCTGGCTGACGTCAGTGATCTTCCCTCCAGTATCACCTGGCTGATGTCAGTGATCTACTCTCCAGCATCACCTGGCTGATGTCAGAGTGATCTCCCCGCCAGCATCACCTGGCTGATGTCAGAGTGATCTACCCTCCAGCATCACTTGGCAGATGTCAGAGTGATCTACCCTCCAGCGTCACTTGGCTGATGTCAGTGATCTTCCCTCCAGTATCACCTGGCTGATGTCAGTGATCTACCCTCCAGCATCACTTCGCTGGTTTCAGAGTGATCTACCCTCCACCATCACTTCGCTGATGTCAGAGTGATCTACCCTCCACCATCACCTGGCTGATGTCAGAGTGATCTACCCTCCACCATCACTTCGCTGATGTCAGAGTGATTTACCCTCCAGCATCACCTGGCTGATGTCAGAGTCATCTCCCCTCCAGCATCACCTTGCTGATGTCAGAGTCATCTCCCCTCCAGCATCACCTTGCTGATGTCAGAGTCATCTGCCCTCCAGCATCACGTGGCTGATGTCAGAGTCATCTCCCCTCCAGCATCACCTGGCTGTCAGAGTGATCTACCCTCCAGCAACACTTGGCTGATGTCAGTGATTTTCCCTCCATCTCCTGGCTGATGTCAGAGTGATCTACCCTCCTCCATCACCTGGCTGATGTCAGAGTGATCTACCCTTCACCATCACCTGGCTGATGTCAGAGTCATCTCCCCTCCAGCATCACCTGGCTGATGTCAGAGTGATCTCCCCTCCAGCATCACCTGGCTGATGTCAAAGTGATCTACCCTCCACCATCATCTGGCTGATGTCAGAGTCATCTCCCTTCCAGCATTACGTGGCTGATGTCAGTGATCTCCTCTCCAGCATCACCTGGCTGTCAGAGTGATCTACCCTCCAGCATCACCTGGCTGATGTCAGAGTCATCTTCCCTCCAGCATCACCTGGCTGATGTCAGAACGATCTATCCTCCACCATCACCTGGCTGATGTCAGAGTGATCTCTCCAGCATCACCTGACTGATGTCAGAGTCATCTACCCTCCAGCATCACCTGGCTGATGTCAGAGTGATCTCCCCTCCAGCATCACCTGGCTGATGTCAGTCATCTCCCCTCCAGCATCACCTGGCTGATGTCAGAATCATCTCCCCTCCAGCATCACCTGGCTGTCAGAGTGATCTACCCTCCAGCATCAACTGGCTGATGTCAGAGTGATCTACCCTCCAGCATCACTTGGCTGATGTCAGTGATTTTCCCTCCACCATCACTTCGCTGTCAGAGTGATCGACCCTCCACCATCACCTGGCTGATGTCAGAGTGATCTCCCCTCCAGTATCACCTGGCTGATGTCAGTGATCTACCCTCCAGCATCACCTGGCTGATGTCAGAGTGATCTACCCTCCTCCATCACCTGGGTGATGTCAAAGTGATCTACCCTCCAGCATCACCTGGCTGATGTCAGAGTGATCTCCCCTCCAGCATCACCTGGCTGTCAGAGTCATCTACCCTCCAGCATCACTTGGCTGATGTCAGAGTCATCTACCCTCCAGCGTCACTTGGCTGATGTCAGTGATCTTCCCTCCAGTATCACCTGGCTGATGTCAGTGATCTTCCCTCCAGTATCACCTGGCTGACGTCAGTGATCTTCCCTCCAGTATCACCTGGCTGATGTCAGTGATCTACTCTCCAGCATCACCTGGCTGATGTCAGAGTGATCTCCCCGCCAGCATTACCTGGCTGATGTCAGAGTGATCTACCCTCCAGCGTCACTTGGCTGATGTCAGTGATCTTCCCTCCAGTATCACCTGGCTGATGTCAGTGATCTTCCCTCTAGTATCACCTGGCTGATGTCAGTGATCTACCCTCCAGCATCACTTCGCTGATTTCAGAGTGATCTACCCTCCACCATCACCTGGCTGATGTCAGAGTGATCTACCCTCCACCATCACTTCGCTGATGTCAGAGTGATTTACCCTCCAGCATCACCTGGCTGATGTCAGAGTCATCTCCCCTCCAGCATCACCTTGCTGATGTCAGAGTCATCTCCCCTCCAGCATCACCTGGCTGTCAGAGTGATCTACCCTCCAGCAACACTTGGCTGATGTCAGTGATTTTCCCTCCATCTCCTGGCTGATGTCAGAGTGATCTACCCTCCAGCATCACCTGGCTGATGTTAGAGTGATCTACCCTCCTCCATCACCTGGCTGATGTCAGAGTGATCTACCCTTCACCATCACCTGGCTGATGTCAGAGTCATCTCCCCTCCAGCATCACCTGGCTGATGTCAGAGTGATCTCCCCTCCAGCATCACCTGGCTGATGTCAAAATGATCTACCCTCCACCATCATCTGGCTGATGTCAGAGTCATCTCCCTTCCAGCATTACGTGGCTGATGTCAGTGATCTCCTCTCCAGCATCACCTGGCTGTCAGAGTGATCTACCCTCCAGCATCACCTGGCTGATGTCAGAGTCATCTTCCCTCCAGCATCACCTGGCTGATGTCAGAATGATCTATCCTCCACCATCACCTGGCTGATGTCAGAGTGATCTCCTCTCCAGCATCACCTGACTGATGTCAGAGTCATCTACCCTCCAGCATCACCTGGCTGATGTCAGAGTGATCTACCCTTCACCATCACCTGGCTGATGTCAGAGTCATCTCCCCTCCAGCATCACCTGGCTGATGTCAGAGTGATCTCCCCTCCAGCATCACCTGGCTGATGTCAGTCATCTCCCCTCCAGCATCACCTGGCTGATGTCAATCATCTCCCCTCCAGCATCACCTGGCTGTCAGAGTGATCTACCCTCCAGCATCAACTGGCTGATGTCAGAGTGATCTACCCTCCAGCATCACTTGGCTGATGTCAGTGATTTTCCCTCCACCATCACTTCGCTGTCAGAGTGATCGACCCTCCACCATCACCTGGCTGATGTCAGAGTGATCTCCCCTCCAGTATCACCTGGCTGATGTCAGTGATCTACCCTCCAGCATCACCTGGCTGATGTCAGAGTGATCTACCCTCCTCCATCACCTGGGTGATGTCAAAGTGATCTACCCTCCATCACCTGGCTGATGTCAAAGTGATCTACCCTCTACCATCATCTGGCTGATGTCAGAGTCATCTCCCCTCCAGCATTACATGGCTGATGTCAGTGATCTCCTCTCCAGCATCACCTGGCTGTCAGAGTGATCTACCCTCCAGCATCACCTGGCTGATGTCAGAGTCATCTTCCCTCCAGCATCACCTGGCTGATGTCAGAATGATCTATCCTCCACCATCACCTGGCTGATGTCAGAGTGATCTCCTCTCCAGCATCACCTGACTGATGTCAGAGTCATCTACCCTCCAGCATCACTTGGGTGATGTCAGAGTCATGTACCCTCCAGCGTCACCTGGATGATGTCAAAGTCATCTACCCTTCAGCATCACTTGGCTGATGTCAGAGTGATCTACCCTCCAGCATCACTTGGCTGATGTCAGTGATCTTCCCTCCACCATCACCTGGCCGAGAACGATGGTCGACGCAGCAACAAGACGGATACCTGAACGACAACTGCTGGAAACTTGAACCTACGCGACAACTGCTGGAAACTTGAACCTACGCGACAACTGCTGGAAACTTGAACCTACGCGATAACTAAGATAATTACAGCAACAACATGGAAACCTAAACCAACAGAAACGGCCATACTGCCAGGCAGTTAATATCTCTTCCGGACAGACTAACCCGCGACACAGACTCACGCAGAGACGAAGATGAAATTTAAGAGAAAACAGACCAACATTATAGTGCTATTATGAGCTATAGTAGATAGCATCACTAGACTAGCACAGTCACAGATAACATCACTATACTAGCAGTCACAGATAACATCACTATACTAGCACAGTCACAGATAGCATCACTATATTAACACAGTCACAGATAGCATCACTATACTAGCACAGTCACAGATAACATCACTATACTAGCACAGTCACATAACGTCACTATACTAGCACAGTCACAGATAACATCACTATACTAGCACAGTCACAGATAGCATCACTATACGCTGGGTCACCATCTGGAGAAGACCCGGGCCGGAAGTACCGGCGAATCATCAAGAAGAAGAAGCATCACTATACTAGCACAGTTACAGATAGCATCACAATTATAGTGTTGACTGCCACAGACAGCATCACAGCAGTGCCACTCTCAAAGACCCACCAGAAGTAGCTCTGAAGTTTAGTAGTAACTGACCACCGACATTCTTACAACAAGCCGTGAACTCTATTTTATGTCAGTGGAGAGACTGCATGTCATCTTGTAAACCGAACTCCTACATAAATATGAATGATCTACTTAACCTCCTCACAAACCGTTTCCTAAAGAATTTTTGTTTTAATGTAAAGAACCCATTACGTTTCTCAGGGTTTTCTCCACTACTTTCAGATGGCAGCCAAGGAAAATATCGTAGCTGCGGAACATTAAATATTCAACAACTAACACAACGCACAAATAACCTGCACTTAGGAGAAAGGCGCTTGCGACGACGTTTCGGTCCGACTTGACCATTTACAAAGTCACACTAACAAAAAGGAGAGAAGGAGGGATTATATATAGGCCAGCAGACAGGGACGGGAAAAGAGAGGTAGTAGGAAAGGAAGAAGAGAGATAGTGGTAGAGGTAGTAGTAGTAGTGGAGTTAGTCAAAGACTAAGAGGAGCACTGCAAGGGAGCTAGGGGCCCAAAAGGAAGCTAGGGACCCACAAAAGGTAGGAACAAGAACACAGGGGGGGGGATAATGGATCAAACACTCAAGGCAAAAGAAAGAAAACCCAAAGAGGAAAGAGGAAGGGGGAAGAGGGAGAAGGGGAAAAAAGTATCAGGTTAAGTCACGGGTGTTCTGAAGTTTGGAGCATTTTACAATGTAGCGGGAAAGGAAGGCATCTACAAAGACAAAGCCAGGACTAAGATTCATACAAGGATGGAAGATTCAACCAGACGGCGACTGTGAAAGTTGGACGTAGGGTAGACAGTTTTAGCAGAACACCAGTCAATAAGTTAACTGTGATCTCTGACATGACAGAAAAGAGCATTGTTGGTGTCGGCAAGCCTAACACTACCTTTGTGTTCCCTGAGTCTCAGTTGCACTTAAGAATCTTGATACAGTAAACAAGCTTTTGATAAAGAATTCCCCCCAAAATGCTGACGGATGTATCTATAAGATTCCTTGTAAAATTTGCGATAAAGTTTATTATGGTCAAACTGGTAAACGTCTCGAACTAAGATTAAATCAACATAAATGTAGCATTAGAACTGGACAAGATTCTAATGCTCTATTTTTTCATGTGAGAGATTTTAACCATCCAATTGATTTTCAAAAAGTTGAGAAAGTTGTATCAAGCAAGTCCATGGTTGACAGGAATATAATTGAATCTTGTTTCATGAAAAGCAGTTTTGAAAATATGAATATTTCCTTTGGTTTATATAAATTAGATTCATTTATAATTAATAACATTTGAGAAGAATTTAATAATACATTGGACAAATAATAAATCTTAATTCTTGGGTAGAGTACTAGGGTTGGGCAAACATTTTGTTAGTGGGATGTCGTGAAGGACCTGCCTAGTTGGGTCAACAGGCCTGCTGCAGTGTTTCTCTTTTCATATGAGTCAGGTGTCATGGTGCGTCAGGTGTTGCTTTGCTGTGGGATGTGATGGTGAGGTATGGTCTCGACCCTTTATATGCCTTCCTTTGATGTATGTGCGTATATATATATATATATATATATATATATATATATATATATATATATATATATATATATATATATATATATATATATATATATAATGGCTCCCTCTCTCTTGTGTTAGTGTGACTTCGTAAATGGTCCAATTCAGACCTAAACATCGTCACAAGCTTCTCTCTCCTATGTGCGAGTTATTCGTGTAGTTCTATCAGTTATTAAGTGAGAGTCTTGAGCTTCAAAATAAGGCATCAAACACCAGTGTAACTAATAACATGGTGAAAATATTGGGGCTATTTTTGAATACCGCATCTTTTCTTGCGTTATTTTTTAACATCGCACATTTCCGGGAAAAGTGTTAATCTTTTTTTCTCCCCCTTTTATTAATATCTTTGTTGGCATCCATTCTGGTCATATGTAGGGCCCCTTGCCCTAACAAAATATGGTAAATGTCAGATTGTAACAACAAAAAAGTATTTTTAAAGCATTGTCCAGGTTTTTTCTTTTATGTTTGGCCCCTTTAAAGAAATACTGGAGAGCTGCTTAATGTAAACAATAATGAACGGAAGTGAGGATTTGAAAACCGACCAAACCAACAGTTTTTAATATAATTCAAAAATTATTTAATATTTTTTTCCTTCCCTGTTAGACCGAAAACATCTGAATACTTAGTTACATTAATACATGAACACGCGTACATGAGCAGAGAGAGAGAGAGAGAGAGAGAGAGAGAGAGAGAGAGAGAGAGAGAGAGAGAGAGAGAGAGAGAGAGAGAGAGAGAGTACCTCTGTACTAGCATGTGCAATGTACAGACCTCAGTGGCAACATGCAGACCCTATCAACTTCCTAATGGAAAATATTGGCTCCCTTCTGCTACAACACAACTGTCAACATATCATAATTGTTGGTGACCTCAACCAGCACCTTATACAGAGGGACTTTGATGACCTTCCTGCAGTGTTTGACATGAGAAACTTGGTTGATTTCCCTACTCACATCTCTGGCTCCTCCCTTGACCCAATAGTGAGTGATCTGGCAGAAGGCATAGTCACTTGTCAACCCCTCGCCTATGTTGGATCTTCTGATCACAAGGCTGTTTTTACGACACTTAAGATCCCAACAGAACGAGGTGAGGAGTCCACACGCACAACCTGGCTGTGGGAAAGAGGTAATTGGCCAGCCCTTCGCTCTGAGCTCGCCACCACCGATTGGAATGCTCTTCTCCAAGGGGATGTTGACAACCAAGTGAAAGCCTTCACTGGACACATCCTTAATCTACAACAAGAGTACATTCCTCACCGGCAATATGTGACGAAGCCTACAGATCAGCCTTGGTTTGGCTTTCGTTGTAGAGAGGCTGCTACTGCTAAGTACAAAGCATGGCGAAGGTATAAGAGACATCCTACCACCTATAACAGGAACTTGCACAGGCAAGCCTGTAGCCTGTAGGCATATGGGTGTCGTTCAAAAGTAGGCCATTGTTAAATGGGAGGTGGACACTAAAAGAAAGCTAGCATCAAGTAGGGTAGGCTCCAAAACCTGGTGGTCCCAGTCAAGGAGAGACAAGGTTATCTGTCTGATGGACTCATTCCACCTCTAAATCGACACGATGGGACCTCCTCTACTAGTAGCCAAGAGAAGGCGGACCTCTTTGCTGAACACTTTGCTACCAAAATGCAAGTTCCTGATTCAGCAAGGGACCCTCCTTGGCTAGCTGGAAGAACTGTGTCAAAACTGTCAGTGGTGACAATAAGGCAGGAGGAGGCGCAATTTCTTTTTAAATCGCTTGACCAAGAAAAGGCTGTGGGCCCACACAAGCTGAGCCCAAGATAGCTGAGAAGATGTGCAGACCAGCTAGCAGCACCTCTAACTCGCATCTTTCAGCACTGCCTAGTACAGTGTAAATGGCCCTCTCTATGGAAAGAGGCAAATGTAGTCCCTGTTCACAAAAAGAAGAGCAGAGCAGAAATCAGCAACTATAGACCAGTGTCACTCCTGTCAATCACTGGTAAGATCCTTGAGACAATAATCTCAAGAAAAATGACAGAGTTTTTTGACTATCACTCACTACTTTGTGACCGTCAATATGGCTTCAGGAAAGGTTACTCTGCTGCTGATCTGTTGTTAAACCTCTCCACTAAGTGGCACCAGTCACTGGATGAATCCAAAGTCAGCTGTGTGGTAGCACTGGACATTGCTGGCGCTTTCGACCGGATGTGGCACCAGGGCCTCTTAGCAAAACTTCAAGCACTGGAAATTGCAGGCTCTACGCTATGTCTCCTCAGTGATTACCTTCATGGTAGATCTCTAAGTGTAGTTCTCAATGGAACGGAAACAGCAAAACATCCTATTGGGGCAAGTGTTCCACAAGGAAGAGTGCTGGGACCATTGTTATGGAATGTCTACTTCAACGACCTTCTTCATCTCATCCCAGAATCACATGCATATGCAGACGACTGTACATTGACATATACTTATCCAAGAGAAGAAATGCCAGCTGCTCTAAGCTACATCAATCGTCAGCTGAGAGCTATATCAGCTTGGGGAAATAGATGGCAAGTAGCATTTGCACCTGAGAAAACGCAAATGATGATCGTCTCTAGGCACCATGATGGTAATGTTGGTGCAGTAGTAAGGATGAATGGGAGGGTGTTGGCACCTGGAGAAGAAGTTGATATCCTTGGGGTGAAATTTGACTCCAAACTAACCATGAAGAACCATGTTGTAAATCTTGCAAACAAGGCAGCCAGGAAGCTTACAGCACTCTGCCGTATCTCGCATCTACTTGACAATAGGGGTTGCAAGATTCTGTACGAGGCACAAGTACGCTCACGCCTTGAGTATGCTCCACTTGGTTTGCCTGCCCCCCCTCTCATCTGCGACTGCTTGACAGAGTAGAGAACAGAGCAAGACGTCTCATCTCTCGCCTGGACCCATCCTGGATAGATCGGCCATTTCAGCAGAGCCTTCAACATAGAAGGGATGTGGGTGGCCTTACTGTTATGCACAAGGCCAGTATTTTCAAAGTACCACACTTGGATCCACTTCGAGGACAGCGTGAAACAAGCTTTTATGCCACAAGACGGGCAGAAAGCAACAACTTCACTCTGGCTGTACCCTTCTCCAGAACATCACTTTATCTGAGATCATACATACCCAGGATGACTCGAGTATGGAACACATTCGTACAGCATAATGATTCAACGAGATATAGTCAGTTGATCAAATGAAAATGCTGGCCCACAGATGGCTCCAATTTCATCCTGTTCCCTACTTGTATGTCTCATAACAATAAAAATGCTTTCAAATGAGCTGATGTAGGTAACAGCTCTTAGCTTGCCAATAAAGTTAGGAATCCTTAACCTGTAAATAGCTTGTCAATAAAGCTAGGGATCCTTAACCTTGTCAAACCCTGTGTAAAAAAGAGAAGGGAGGAGGCACAAGTGTCTATCAACAAGTACCTTTGACAACTAGTAACTCTACTACAACTATACATGTACAGAAAAAAGCGAGAGAGAGAGAGGAGGAGGACCCAACTGGGTATCGGCAAGTGCCTTTGACAACTAGTAACCACTAAGACTACTACTACTACTACCACACACACACACACACACACACACACACACACACACACACACACACACACGCATCAGTCAAGGACCAGGTAATCAGGCTGAGGAAGGAAGGAGGAGAGCTCACATGGAGCGACAAGGAATTATGTGAAGAGCTCATCTCGCGATTCAGGGAGAAATTCACAGTGAAGACAGAGAGGCTTCCAGCAAACCGAGGTGGTAGGGTGCACCAGCAAGTGCTGAACACACTGCACACGACCAAGGAGGGGGTGAAGAAACTGCTAGGAGAACTAGGTACCTAGAAGACGGTGGGGCCAAATAATAATCTCTCCTAGGGTCCTGAGAGAGGGAGCAGATGCACTGTGTGTGCTACTAACAACAATCTTCAGTAATCTATCGAAAAAGGGCAACTGCCTGAAGTGTGGAAGACAGCAAATGTAGTTTCGATTTTTAAGAAAGGATATAGACAGGCTACTCTAAGTTACAGACTAGTGTCGCTGACATGTATGTAAAGTTATGGAAAAGGGTATCAGGAGAAGAGTGGTGGAGTACCTAGAAAGGAATGGACTCATACATAACAACCAGCACGGTATCAGGGATGAGAAATCCTGCTTCACAAATCTATTGGAGTTCTATGACAGGGTAACAGAAGTAAGACACGAGAGAGAGGGATGGGTAGACTGCGTCTTTTTGGACTGTACGAAGGCTTTCGACACAGTACCACATAAGAGACTGGTTGAAAAGCTAGAGGAACAGGCAGGAATAAGAAGTAAAGTACTGCAATGGATCAGGGAATACTTGACAGGAAGGAAACAGCGTGTGTCGGTACGAGACGAGGTATCAGAGTGGGTGTATGTGTCGACTGGGGTTTCACAAGGGTCAGTTCTAGGTCCCGTGTTGTTTCTTGTATATATATGTGACATGACGGAAGGGATAGACTCAGAGGTGTCCCTGTTAGCAGACGATGTGAAGCTAATGAGAAGGATACAAGCGGCTCCTGGAATTTAACCGCAGCAATTGTAAAGTTATGAAGCTTGAGAAAGGACAAAGAAGACCACAGATGGAGTATAGCCTCAGAGGTCAGAGGCTGCAAAACTTACTCAAGAAAAAGGATCTTGTGGTGAACATCATATCGACTAGTCCCGGAGCTGAGGGAGTTGCCTTACGAGGAGAGGTTAAGGGAACTCAACCTGACAACACTGGAGGACAGGAGGGATAGGAGGGACATGATAACGACACATAAAATACTGAGAGTAATTGACAAGGTAGATAGGGGCAGAATGTTTTAGAGATGTGACACAGTAACAAGGGGTCACAACTGTTGAAAACTCACACGAGTCACAGGGATATTAGGAAGCACTTCTTCAGTCATAGAATTGTCAGGAAGTGGAACAGTTTGAAGAGTGATGTAGTGGAGGTAGGATCCATACATAGCTTTAAGAACAGGTATAATGAAGCTTATGGAGCAGGGAAAGAGTGGATCTGGAAGCGACCTTTGAGGAAGCGGGGTCAGCTGTGAATCGACCTGCAGCTACAATTAGGTGAGTACGTGTACTGAATAGTGTTAAATACTCCGCTATGTTTCCCTAATGTTCCGTACAATGGTTTTGTTTAGCTTCCAGGAAGCCAAACTTCAAATCGGTGGCGTCATGGTGAGTAGATCGTGAAGTTCTTTGATCCAAGAGTGGTCATAGGAGTACGAAACTGTGTGGCTGATACTCAGGCTTGGGATACGGGGTGGGAGATGGAGATGGCTAGGGATATTAAAAAGGATAAGATCGAAGGCAAATACAAGGGAAGGATATTTACAGAGCATATGAAACTGGACACCAGCAAATTTGCTACCGAGGTGAAAATGTGTTGTAGATTACTTCGAGTATGATTATTTCGACTCTGAAATCAGAACTAACTTAACACACGTCAAGAGTTTCAGGTACAGTGAAAGTAGAAATAAATTTCAAATGTATTAAGAGTACTGCTGTAGATAATTGAATAGCATGTACGTACGTCATCAGTGCAGTTACGTAATGTTCTTTACGTTTTAATAAACAATCCTTTTATTCATGCAATTGTATTTTGGCTTCAGATTTGGAACCAGCTTACCCGATTTAACTAAGAACACATACATGGACCCGAATGGAAAGAAATCCCGAGGTTTGATTTTATATTGGGCAAACTTAGGTTAAATCTACATAATGCAATTTTTTGTAAGTCCATAACAGTGACTTCAAGATTATAAAGCCTATTTTGTACCCCAACTTAAGCTAAAATAAAAAAAACTTACTTACCTTATTAACAGAGGATAGAAATTGTTTTTTTTTTTTGTTTTGTCGTCGAGTGTAACCTGACGGGGAGGGAAGAGTCTTGAACGTAGCAGACAGTTAGGAAAAAAGAAGTGAGCGTGAGCGCAACGAGAGGAAAGGAAGAAATATGAGATTCAATGAAGATAGGAAGAATCTTTCAGTAAAGAGAGAGAGAGAGAGAGAGAGAGAGAGAGAGAGAGAGAGAGAGAGAGTTTAGGGTAGGATGTCTCAAAGAATCTCAAAACACGAGAAAGTGATCTCTTCCCACCCTTCAGTCTGTCTGCGCTCTCTCTCTCTCTCTCTCTCTCTCTCTCTCTCTCTCTCTCTCTCTCTCTCTCTCTCTCTCTCTCTCTCTCTCTCTCTCACTCTCTCTCTCACCCTTCAGTCATTCTTCTGAGCTGGTCTTCCTGGTATATGTTGGAGGATCCTCCATAAAGTTCCTACCTCCACCGTAAACATTAGCGACTCAAAGGAAATGGAGGCAGGAGGAGGTGAGGCAGTTAAAAATGCCCTGACGGAAGATCAATTTCCGGGCCCACTGCTTTAAGACGACTCATCTCTCCTTCCTCGTTTCTTCCTCTCTCCTTCCTTGTTTCTCACTCTCTCCTTCCTTGTTTCTTACTCTCTCCTTCCTTCTTTCTTACTCTCTCCTTCCTTGTTTCTTACTCTCTCCTTCCTTGTTTCTTACTCTCTCCTTCCTTGTTTCTTCCGCTCTCCTTCCTTGTTTCTTCCTCTCTCCTTCCTTGTTTCTTACTCTCTCCTTCCTTCTTTCTTACTCTCTCCTTCCTTCTTTCTTACTCTCTCCTTCCTTCTTTCTTACTCTCTCCTTCCTTATTTCTTACTCTCTCCTTCCTTACTTCTTACTGTCTCCTTCCTTGCTTCTTCCTTTCTTTTCCCTTGTTTCTTCCTCTTTTTTCTTTTCTCCCACTCATCTTCTTCATCTCTCCTTTCCTATTTCTTTTTCCTATATTCCTGTTTACTTCGTTGTTTCTTACATTCCTTGTTTCTTCTTCTCTTCTTGTTATTTCTTCCTCTCTTCTTCCTATCTTCCTTATTTCTTCCTCTCTCCTTCCTAATTTCTTCGTCTCTCCTTTCTTATTCCATTTTCTCAATGTTTCTCCCTCTGTCTCTCCTTATTTGTTTCCTATCTTTTTCTTTATTTCTTCCTATTTCCTTCCTCATTCCTTCATCTCTTCTTCCTTGTTTCTTCCTGCTTCATTGTTTCTTCCCGCCTCTTTCCATGTTTCTCTTCTACCTTGATTTCTAACTTTCTCTCTTATTCGTTTTTTTCTCTGTAACTCTACTTTTTTCATCTTTCTCCATCATTGTTTCATGTTTACTCTCCTTCCTTGCTTCTCTCTCTGTTTCCTTTTCTCTTACCTCTTTTTCTCTCTCTCCATTCTGGTTCATTTCTCATTGTACTTCATCTTTCATCCGTCACAGACAAAATGGGAGACAACTTCACAGACACAAGGGAAGAAGACAATTTCACAGACACGAAGAAGACAACTTCACAGACACAATGGAAGATAACTTCACAGACACATGGGACGACAACTTCACAGACACAAGGGAAGACAACTTCACAGACACAAGAGTAGACAACTTCACAGACACATGGGACGACAACTTCACAGACACATGGGACACACCTGGGAAGACAACTTCACACACACAAGAGTAGACAACTTCACAGACACAAGGGAAGTCAACTTTACAGACACAGGGAAAGACAACTACACAGACAAAATGGAAGACAACGTCACAGACTGTAAGAAGAAGAGAACTTCCCAGACACATGGGAAGACAATTTCAGAGAAACAAAGGACGACAACTTCACAGACACAGGGGAAGAAAACTTCACAGATACAAGGAAAAAGAACGTCACAGACACAAGGGAACCCAACTTCACAGACACAGGGAAGACAGCTTCACAGATACAGGGGAAGACAATTTCACAGACCCAAGGAAAGACAACTTCATAGACACAAGGGAAGATAATTTTACAAAGGAAGACAACTTCATAGACACAAAAGAAGACAATTTCACAGACACGAGGGAAGACAACTTCACAGACACAAGAGAAGACAATTTCACAGACACAAGGGAAGACAACTTCACAGACACAAGAGAAGACAACTTCACAGACACAAGAGAAGACAACTTCACAGACACAAGGGAAGACAACTTCACAGACACGAGGGAAGACAACTTCACAGACACGAGGGAAGACAATTTCACAGACATAAGGGAAGACAACTTCACAGACACGAGGGAAGACAATTTCACAGACACAAGGGAAGACAACTTCACAGACACAAGGGAAGACAACTTCACAGACACAAGAGAAGACAACTTCACAGACACAAGAGAAGACAACTTCACAGACACAAGGGAAGACAACTTCACAGACACGAGGGAAGACAACTTCACAGACACGAGGGAAGACAACTTCACAGACACGAGGGAAGACAACTTCACAGACACAAGGGAAGACAACTTCACAGACACAAGGGAAGACAACTTCACAGACACGAGGGAAGACAACTTCACAGACACGAGGGAAGACAACTTCACAGACACGAGGGAAGACAACTTCACAGACACGAGGGAAGACAACTTCACAGACACGAGGGAAGACAACTTCACAGACACGAGGGAAGACAACTTCACAGACACGAGGGAAGACAACTTCACAGACACGAGGGAAGACAACTTCACAGACACGAGGGAAGACAACTTCACAGACACAAGGGAAGACAACTTCACAGACACGAGGGAAGACAACTTCACAGACACGAGGGAAGACAACTTCACAGACACGAGGGAAGACAACTTCACAGACACGAGGGAAGACAACTTCACAGACACGAGGGAAGACAACTTCACAGACACGAGGGAAGACAACTTCACAGACACGAGGGAAGACAACTTCACAGACACGAGGGAAGACAACTTCACAGACACGAGGGAAGACAACTTCACAGACACAAACACTGTTACATGATACACTTTCTTTCAACAAAACACCACCTTCACATCACACGTTCATCAGTATACTGACTTAACATTGTTGTAGCAAACACTTACTACACAATATTTCACTTTTTTTCTTTAGTAGTTTTATGGGAATGATTGGAAGGGAGTGTGTGTGTCGCTTGAGTGTGTGTTGTTTGTGTGTGTCGCTTGAGTGTGTGTCGCTTGAGTGTGTGTCACTTGAGTGTGTGTCACTTGAGTGTGTGTCGTTTGTGTGTGTCGCTTGAGTGCGTGTCGTTTGTGTGTGTCGCTTGAGTGCGTGTCGTTTGTGTGTGTCGCTTGAGTGTGTGTCACTTGAGTGTGTGTCACTTGAGTGTGTGTCGCTTGAGTGCGTGTCGTTTGTGTGTGTCGCTTGAGTGTGTCGTTTATGTATGCGTCGTTTGTGTGTGTCGTTTGTGTGTGTGTCGCTTGCGTGTGTGTCGCTTGTGTGTGTGTCGTTTGTGTGTGTGTCGTTTGTATGTGTCGCTTGTGTCTGTGCGTGTGTCGTTTGTGCGTGTGTCGTTTGTGCGTGTGTCGTTTGTGCGTGTGTCGTTTGTACGTGTGTCGTTTCTGTGAGTGTCGTTTGTGTGTGTGTTGTGTGTGTTTGTGAGTGTACTCACCTAATTGTACTCACCTAATTGTGGTTGCAGGGGTCGAAACTCAGCTCCTGGCCCCGCCTCTTCACTGATCGCTACTAGGTCCTCTCTGCTTCCTGAGATTTGTCATACGTCTTCTTAAAACTATGTATGGTTCCTGCCTCCACTACTTCACTAGCTAGGCTATTCCACTTCCTGACGACTCTATGACTGAAGAAATACTTCCTAACGTCCCTGTGACTCGTCTGAGTCTTCAGCTTCCAGTTGTGACCCCTTGTTTCTGTGTCCCCTCTCTGGAACATCCTATCTCTGTCCACCTTGACTATTCCCCGCAGTATCTTGTATGTCGTTATCATGTCTCCCCTGACCCTTCTGTCCTCCAGTGTCGTCAGTCCCATTTCCCCCAACCTTTCCTCGTACGACATTCCCCTGAGCTCTGGGACTAGCCTTGTTGCAAACCTTTGTATTTTCTCTAACTTCTTGACGTGCTTGACCAGGTGTGGGTTCCAGACTGGTGCTGCATACTCCAGTATGGGCCTGACATACACAGTGTACAGTGTCTTGAACGATTCCTTATTAAGGTATCGGAACGTTATTCTCAGGTTTGCCAGGCGCCCGTATGCTGCATCAGCTATTTGGTTGTGTGCCTCCGGTGACGTGCTCGGTGTTATGGTCACCCTAAGGTCTTTCTCCCTGAGTGAGGTCTGTAGTCTTTGTCCACCTAGCCTATACTCTGTCTGCGGTCTTCTTTGCCCCTCCCCAATCTTCATGACTTTGCATTTGGCAGGATTGAATTCTAGAAACCAGTTTCTGGACCACATGTCCAGCCTGTCCAAGTCTCTTTGCAGTCCTGCCTCATCCTCATCTGATTTAATTCTTCTCATCAGCTTCACATCATCTGCGAATAGGGACACTTCAGAGTCTATTCCTTCCATCATGTCGTTCGCATATATCAAAAATAGCACTGGTCCTAGAACTGACCCCTGTGGGACCCCGCTCGTCACAGGCGCCCACTGTGATACCTCTTCACGTACCATGACTCGTTGTTGCCTCCCTGTCAGGTATTTCCTGATCCATTGCAGTGCCCTCCCTGTTATATGCGCCTAATCCTCCAGCTTCTGCACTAATCTCTTGTGGGGAACTGTGTCAAAGGCCTTCCTGCATTCTAGGAAAACGCAATCAACCCACCCCTCTCTCTCGTGTCTTACTTCTTTTACCTTGTCATAAAACTCCAGGAGGTTGGTTTTCATTTATAATCTTGTTCCGTTCAAGGTGTTCCACCACACTCCTCCTGATAATCTTCTACATGACTTTGCACACAATACATGTCAGAGACACAGGTCTGTAGTTTAGTGCCTCATTTCTGTTTCCTTTCTTAAATATGGGGACTACATTTGCTGTCTTCCATTTCCCAGGTAGTTGCCCAGTTTCAAGTGATGTGTTGAAGATTGTGGTTAGGGGCACGCACAGTATCTCTGCTCCTACTCTAAGGACCCATGGGGAGATGTTTTCCGGTCCCATCGCCTTTGAGGTATCAAGGTCACTTGGCAGCTTCTGCACCTCCTCCTCGGTTGTTCGTATGTCATCCAACACTTGTGTGTGTGTGTGTGTGTGTGTGTGTGTGTGTGTGTGTGTGTGTGTGTGTGTGTGTGTGTGTGTGTGTGTGTGTGTGTGTGTGTGTGTGTGTGTGTGTGTGTGTGTGTGTGTGTGTGTGTCTTGTGTGTGTGTGTCGTGTGTGTGTGTGTCGTGTGTGTGTGGTGTGTGTGTGTCGTGTGTGTGTCGTGTGTGTGTGTCGTGTGTGTGTCGTGTGTGTGTGTGTGTGTGTGTGTGTGTCGTGTGTGTGTGTGTGTGTGTGTGTGTGTGTGTCGTGTGTGTGTCGTGTGTGTGTGTGTGTCGTGTGTGTGTGTGTGTCGTGTGTGTGTGTGTGTCGTGTGTGTGTGTGTGTCTCGTGTGTGTGTGTGTGTCGTGTGTGTGTGTGTCGTGTGTGTGTGTGTCGTGTGTGTGTGTGTGTCGTGTGTGTGTGTGTGTCGTGTGTGTGTGTCGTGTGTGTGTGTGTGTCGTGTGTGCGTGTGTGTGTGTGTGTGTGTGTGTGTGTGTGTGTGTCGTGTGTGTGTGTCGTGTGTGTGTGTTCTGTGTGTGTGTGTGTCGTGTGTGTGTGTGTGTGTGTGTGTGTGTGTGTGTGTGTGTGTGTGTGTGTCGTGTGTGTGTCGTGTGTGTGTGTCGTGTGTGTCGTGTGTGTGTGTGTATCGTGTGTGTGTGTGTGTATCGTGTGTGTGTGTCGTGTGTGTGTCGTGTGTGTGTGTGTATCGTGTGTGTGTGTGTGTCGTGTGTGTCGTGTGTGTGTGTCGTGTGTGTGTATCGTGTGTGTGTATCGTGTGTGTGTGTCGTGTGTGTGTGTGTCGTGTGTGTGTCGTGTGTGTGTCGTGTGTGTGTGTGTGTGTGTGTGTGTGTGTGTGTGTGTGTGTGTGTGTGTCGTGTGTGTGTGTCGTGTGTGTGTGTGTGTGTCTGTGTGTGTGTGTCGTGTGTGTCGTGTGTGTGTGTGTGTGTGGTGTGTGTGTGTGTGTGTCTGTGTGTGTGTGTCGTGTGTGTGTGTGTGTCGTGTGTGTGCGTGTCGTGAGTGTGTGTCGTGTGTGTGTCGTGTGTGTCGTGTGTGTCGTGTGTGTGTGTCGTGTGTGAGTGTCGTGTGAGTGTCGTGTGTGTGTGTGTCGTGTGTGTGTGTCGTGTGTGTGTGTCGTGTGTGTGTGTCGTGTGTGTGTGTCGTGTGTGTCGTGTGTGTGTGTGTCGTGTGTGTGTGTCGTGTGTGTGTGTCTCGTGTGTGTATGTCGTGAGTGTATGTTGTGAGTGTGTGTGTGTCGTGTGTGTGTGTCGTGTGTGTGTGTGTGTGTCGTGTGTGTGTGTCGTGTGTGTGTGTCGTGTGTGTGTGTGTGTGTGTGTGTGTGTGTCGTGTGTGTGTCGTGAGTGTCGTGTGTGTGTCGTGAGAGTGTCGTGAGAGTGTCGTGTGTGTGTCGTGTGTGTGTGTGTGTGTGTGTGTGTGTGTGTGTGTGTGTGTGTGTGTGTGTCGTGTGTGTGTCGTGTGTGTGTGTCGTGTGTGTGTGTCGTGTGTGTGTGTGTATCGTGTGTGTGTGTGTGTATCGTGTGTGTGTGTGTCGTGTGTCGTGTGTGTGTGTGTATCGTGTGTGTGTGTCGTGTGTGTGTGTGTGTCTGGTGTGTGTGTCGTGTGTGTGTATCGTGTGTGTGTATCGTGTGTGTGTGTCTTGTGTGTGTGTGAGGTGTGTGTGTGTGTCCTGTGTGTATCGTGTGTGTGTGTGTGTGTGTGTGTGTGTCGTGTGTGTGTGTCGTGTGTGTGTGTGTGTGTGTCGTGTGTGTGTGTCGTGTGTGTGTGTCGTGTGTGTGTGTGTGTGTGTGTGTGTGTGTGTGTGTTTGTGTGTGTGTGTCGTGTGTGTGTGTCGTGTGGGTGTGTATCGTGTGTGTGCGTGTCGTGAGTGTGTGTCGTGTGTGTGTCGTGTGTGTCGTGTGTGTCGTGTGTGTGTGTCGTGTGTGAGTGTCGTGTGAGTGTCGTGTGTGTGTGTGTCGTGTGTGTGTGTGTCGTGTGTGTGTGTCGTGTGTGTGTGTCGTGTGTGTGTGTCGTGTGTGTGTGTCGTGTGTGTGTGTCGTGTGTGTCGTGTGTGTGTGTCGTGTGTGTGTGTCGTGTGTGTCGTGTGTGTGTGTGTCGTGTGTGTGTGTCGTGTGTGTGTGTCTCGTGAGTGTATGTTGTGAGTGTGTGTGTGTCGTGTGTGTGTGTCGTGTGTGTGTGTTTGTGTGTGTGGAGTGTGTGTGTGTCGTGTGTGTGTGTCGTGTGTGTGTGTGTGTGTGTGTGTGTGTCGTGTGTGTGTCGTGAGTGTCGTGTGTGTGTCGTGAGAGTGTCGTGTGTGTGTCGTGAGAGTGTCGTGTGTGTGTCGTGTGTGTGTGTCGTGTGTGTGTGTGTCGTGTGTGTGTGTGTGTGTGTGTGTGTCGTGTGTGTGTGTCGTGTGTGTCGGTGTGTGTGTGTGTCGTGTGTGTGTCGTGTGTGTGTCGTGTGTGTGTGTGTGTGTGTGTGTGTGTGTGTGTGTGTGTGTGTGTGGTGTGTGTGTGTGTCGTGTGTGTGTGTGTGTGTGTGTGTGTCGTGTGTGTGTGTGTCGTGTGTGTGTGTCGTGTGTGTGTCGTGTGTGTGTCGTGTGTGTGTCGTGTGTGTGTCGTGTGTGTGTGTCGTGTGTGTGTCGTGTGTGTGTCGTGTGTGTGTGTCGTGTGTGTGTGTCGTGTGTGTGTCGTGTGTGTTTCGTGTGTGTGTGTGTGTGTCGTGTGTGTGTGGGGGGGGTGTATAATGCTTACACAGCTTCTGGGTAAGATACACCAGTTTATGTGGCGTGCCTGTATATGCAGCAGAGAGAGAGAGAGAGAGAGAGAGAGAGAGAGAGAGAGAGAGAGAGAGAGAGAGAGAGAGAGAGAGAGACAGAAGAGGGGAAAGCTCATATCCACAAATTGGAGTAAGGGGAGGGGGAGCGTCGACCCCTGCATTGCATGACGTTCCGACATTTCTCCCCTAGGTACTTTCCCCTTCCTGATATGATGACCACCAGTGACATGATGACCACCAGTGATATGATGACCACCAGTGACATGATGACCACCAGTGATATGATGACCAGTGATATGATGACCACCAGTGATATGATGACCACCAGTGGCATGATGACTACCGTTGATATGACCACCAGTGACATGACCACCAGTGATATGACCACCAATGATATGACCACCAATGATATGATGACCACCAGTGACATGATGACCACCAGTAATATGATGACCACCAGTGATATGATGACCACCAGTGATATGATGACCAGTGACATGATGACCACCAGTGATATGACCACTAGTGACATGACCCCAGTGATATGATGACCACCAGTGATACGATAGCCACCAGTGATACGAAGACCACCAGTGACATGACCACCAGTGACAAGACCACCAATGATATGACCAACACTGACATGACCACCAATGATATGATGCCTTGTGACATGATGACCACCAGTGATATGATGACCATCAGTGATATGATAACCACCAGTGATATGATGACCACCAATGATATGATGACTACCAGTGATATGATGACCACCCGTGATATGACCACCAGTGATATAATGACCAACAGTGATACGATAACCACCAGTGATACAATAACCACCAGTGATATGATAACCACCAGTGTTATGATTACCACCCGTGATATTACAACCAGAGATATGATGACCACCAGTGATGCGATAACCACCAGTGATACGATAACCACCAGTGATACGATAACCACCAGTGATATGATGACTACCCGTGATATGAGCACCATTGATATGATGACCACCAGTGATATGATGACCAGTGTTATAATGACCACCAGTGACATGATGACCACCCGTGACATGACAACCAGTGATACGATAACCACCATTGATATGATGACCACCAGTGATACGATAACTACCAGTGATGTGATGACCACCAGTGATACGATAACCACCAGTGATATGATGATCACCAGTGACACGATAACCACCAGTGATATGATGACCACAAGTGATATGATGACCACCAGTGTTATG
Organism: Cherax quadricarinatus; assembly: GCF_038502225.1. NCBI lineage: Eukaryota > Metazoa > Arthropoda > Malacostraca > Decapoda > Parastacidae > Cherax > Cherax quadricarinatus. The sequence continues at coordinate 42,080,121 of NC_091300.1, read as the reverse complement.
ATGACCACCAGTGACATGACGACCACCCGTGGCATGACCACCAGTGACATGATGACCACCCGTGGCATGACCACCAGTGATATGACCACCATTGATACGATAACCACCAGTGATACGATAACCACCAGTGATATAACCACCAGTGATATGATAACCACCTGTGATATGATAACCACCAGTGATATAACCACCAGTGATATGATAACCACCTGTGATATGATAACCACCAGTGATATGACAACCAACAGTGATATGATGACCACCAGTGATATGATGACCACCAGTGATATGACCACCAATAATACGATAACCACCAGTGATATGATAACCACCCGTGATATGATAACCACCAGTGATATGATAACCACCCGTGATATGATAACCACCAGTGATATGATAACCACCAGTGATATGATGACCGCCAGTGATATGATAACCACCAGTGATATGATAACCACCAGTGATATGACCACCAGTGATATGACCACCAGTGATATGACCGCCAGTGATATGATAACCATCAGCGATATAACCACCAGTGATATGATGACCACCAGTGATACGATAACCACCAGTGATATGATGACCACCAGTGATACGATAACCACCAGTGATAAGATGACCACCAGTGATACGATAACCACCAGTGATACGATAACCACCAGTGATACGATAACCACGAGAGATATGATAACCACCAGTGATATGATAACCACCAGTGATATGATAGCCACCAGTGATATGATGACCACCAGTGATATGATGACCAGTGTTATGACCACCAGTGACATGATGACCACCCGTGACATGACCACCAGTAATACGATAACCGCCAGTGATACGATAACCGCCAGTGATACGATAACCACCAGTGATATGATAACCACCAGTGATATGATGACCACCAGTGATATGATGACCACCAGTGATATGACCACCAGTGATACGATAACCACCAGTGATATGATAACCACCAGTGATATGATGACCACCAGTGATATGATGACCACCAGTGATATGACCACCAGTGATACGATAACCACCAGTGATATGATGACCACCAGTGATACGATAACCACCAGTGATATGATGACCACCAGTGATACGATAATCACCAGCGATATGATGACCACCAGTGATACGATAACCACCAGTGATAAGATAACCACCAGTGATAAGATAACCACCAGTGATACGATAACCACCAGTGATACGATAACCACCGGTGATATGATGACCACCAGTTGTACGATAACCACCAGTGATATGATGACCACCAGTGATACGATAACCACCAGTGATATGATGACCACCAGTGTTATGATGACCACCAGTGACATGATGACCACCAGTGACATGATGACCACCCGTGGCATGACCACCAGTGATATGATGACCACCAGTGATATGATGACCACCAGTGATACGATAACCACCAGTGATATGATGACCACCAGTGATACGATAACCACCAGTGATATGATGACCACCAGTGATATGATAACCACCAGTGATATGATGACCACCAGCGATATGATGACCACCAGTGATATGATGACCACCAGTGATACGATAACCACCAGTGATATGATAACCACCCGTGATATGATAACCACCAGTGATATGATAACCACCAGTGATATGATGACCACCAGTGATATGATGACCACCAGTGATATGACCACCAATGATACGATGACCACCAGTGATACGATAAACACCAGTGATATAATAACCACCAGTGATGTGATAACCACCAGTGATATGACCACCAGTGATACGATAACCACCAGTGATATGACCGCCAGTGATATGATAACCATCAGCGATATAACCACCAGTGATATGATGACCACCAGTGATACGATAACCACCAGTGATATGATGACCACCAGTGATATGATAACCACCAGTGATATGATGACCACCAGCGATATGATGACCACCAGTGATATGATGACCACCAGTGATATGATGACCACCAGTGATATGACGACCATTAGTGATATGATGACCACCAGTGATATGATGACCTGGAGGTTATTCCGGGGATCAACGTCCCCGCGGCCCGGTCCATGACCATTCCTCCCGATGGATCAGGGCCTGATCAACTAGGCTGTTACTGCTGGCCGCACGCAGTCCAACGTACGAGGCACAGCCCGGCTGATCCGGCACTGACTTTAGGTATCTGTCCAGGTCTCTCTTGAAGGCAGCCAGGGGTTTATTGGCAATTCCCCTAATGCTTGATGGGAGGCTGTTGAACAGTTTTGCGCCCTGGACTCTTATGGTGTTTTCCCTTAGTGTACCAATGGCGCCCCTACTTTTTATTGGGGGCATTTTGCATCGCCTGCCCAGTCTTTTACTTTCGTAGGCAGTGATTTCTGTGTGCAGATTTGGGACCATTCCTTCCAAGATTTTCCAAGTGTAGATTATGATATATCTCTCCCTTCTGCGTTTCAACGAGTACAAGTCAAGTGCTTCCAAGCGTTCCCAGTAGTTAAGGTGCTTGACAGAACTTATATGTGCAGTAAAGGATCTCTGTACACTCTCTAGAACTGCGATTTCACCTGCTTTGATTGGAGATGTTAATGTACAGCAGTATTCCAGCCTAGAGAGAACAAGTGATTTGAAAAGGATCATCATTGGCTTGGCATCTCTCGTTTTGAAAGTTCTCATTATCCATCCTATCATTTTCTTTGCACGTGCGATCGTGGCACTGTTGTGATCCTTGAAAGTGAGATCCTCAGACATTACTACTCCCAGGTTCCTTACATTATTTTTCCGCTCTATTGTATGGCCGGAGTCAGTAGTATACTCTGTTCTAGTTATTATCTCCTCCAGTTTTCCATAACGGAGTAGTTGGAATTTGTCCTCATTGAACATCATATTGTTTACCGTTGCCCACTGGAAAACTTTGTTTATATCTTCTTGGAGGTTAACCGCGTCCTCAGCAATGACAGCCTCATGCAGATCCTAGTATCATCCGCAAAGGATGATACGGTGCTGTGGTGTATATCTCTGTCTATGTCTGATATGAGGATAAGGAATAAGATGGGGGCGAGTACTGTGCCTTGTGGAACAGAGCTCTTCACTATGGCAGCCACCGATTTAACTCTGTTGACCACTACTCTTTGTGTTCGATTTGTTAGGAAGTTGAAGATCCATCTCCCCACTTTCCCAGTTATTCCTTTAGCACGTATTTTATGGGCTATTACGCCATGATCGCATTTGTCAAATGCTTTTGCAAAGTCTGTGTATATTACATCTGCATTCTGATTTTCTTCCAGTGCATCCAAGGCCATGTCATAGTGATCCAATAGTTGTGAGAGGCAGGAGCGACCTGCCCTTAACCCATGTTGCCCTGGATTGTGCAGATTTTGGGAATCAAGGTGATTTGCAATCCTGCTTCTTAGCACTCTTTCAAAGATTTTTATGATGTGGGACGTCAGAGCTATTGGTCTATAGTTCTTAGCTAATGCTTTGCTGCCACCTTTATGGAGTGGGGCTATATCCGTTGTTTTAGGTGACTGTGGAATTTCACCCATGTCCAAGCTCCTCCTCCATAGTGTACTTAGGGCACGCGAGAGGGGTTTCTTGCAGTTCTTAATGAAAACAGAGTTCCACGAGTCTGGGCCCGGGGCTGAGTGCATAGGCATGTTGTCAATGGCTTTTTCGAAATCTATCGGAGTTAGGGTAATGTCGGAAATCTGGCATACATTTATGGAGTTTTGAGGCTCATTCATGAAGAAATCATTTGGGTCGTCGATCCTCAGACTGATTAGTGGTTCACTAAACAGAGTCGTACTGGGATTTCAATATTTCACTCATTTCTTTGTTGTCATCTGTGTAAGTCCCATCCTGTCTGAGTAAGGGCCCGATACTAGATGTGGTATTTGCCTTGTTTTTGGCATATGAAAAGAAATATTTTGAATTTCTTTCAATTTCACTAATAGCTTTAAGCTCCTCCTGCCTCTCCTGGTTCCTGTAAGAGTCATTTAACTTAAGTTCGATAGTTTCCACTTCCCTGGTCAGCGCCTCCCTTCGTGTATCAGATATTCTAGCACTCCTGAGGAGCTCAGTGACCACCAGTGATATGATGACCACCAGTGATACGATAACCACCAATGATATGATGACCACCAGCGATATGATGACCACCAGCGATATGATGACCACCAGTGATACGATAACCACCAGCGATATTATGAACACCAGTAATATGATGACCACCAGTGATACGATAACCACCAGTGATATGATGACCACCAGCGATATGATGACCACCAGTGATATGATGACCACCAGTGATGCGATAACCACCAGTGATACGATAACCACCAGTGATATGATGACCACCAGCGATATGATGACCACCAGTGATACGATAACCACCAGTGGTATGATGACCACCAGTGATGCGATAAAAACCAGTGATATGATAACCACCAGTGATATGATGACCACCAGTGATATGATGACCACCAGTGATACGATAACCACCAGTGATATGATGACCACCAGCGATATGATGACCACCAGTGATACGATAACCACCAGCGCTATGATGACCACCAGTGATACGATAACCACCAGTGATATGATGACCACCAGTGATGCGATAACCACCAGTGATATGATGACCACCAGTGACATGGTGACAACTTTTCCTTTTTTACACAGATCAATTTTGAATCGTCAGAGTTCTTATCGTACCTCGGCTCATTCCAAAGCCCAGCTCTACCTATGATATACTAACCTGCCTCCCCACGGGACGCAACCCCCATAACAGTCGACTAACACCCAGGTACCAACTTACTGCTAGGTGAACAGGGGGAGGGCAGCAAGTGAAGTATAAACATTGCTTCCACCAGTGCTTGGGATAGTACCTGTGTAGTCATAACATGGAGAAAAACCTACACACAGGGATAATGTTTTAGTGAAAAGCTTGACCTTCAACGTGCATCTTCCCTTCCGCAGTGTTGGCAGTACACTGGATGGGTCTCACCCCCGGACCTCCTCTATCCCTCATATCTCAAGGGAAAACAGCGGCAGGAATTAAGTCTTGCATAAATTTCATCCTAGCAGCCTCCGTATTCCACTAATATTAAAACTTTAATAAAGACGAAGAATACTTTTTTAATTTGTGAAACTACGGATACATTCGTTCTCAAGTGAGATGTCCATACAAAGTGTATTTATACGCTTTTTATTGTAAGTTATAGCAGCAGGTGTGGATGCTGTGCCCGGGTTATAGCAGCAGGTGTGGATGTTGTGCCCGGGTTATAGCAGCAGGTGTGGATGTTGTGCCCGGGTTATAGCAGCAGGTGTGGATGCTGTGCCCGGGTTATAGCAGCAGGCGTGGATGTTGTGCCCGGGTTATAGCAGCAGGCGTGGATGTTGTGCCCGGGTTATAACAGCAGGTGTGGATGTTTGCCCGGGTTATAGCAGCAGGCGTGGACGTTCTGCCCGGGTTATAGCAGCAGGCGTCGATGTTGTGCCCGGGTTATAGCAGCAGATGTGGATGTTGTGCCCGGGTTGCAGCAGCAGGCGTGGATGTTGTGCCCGGGTTATAGCAGCTGGTGTGGATGCTGTGCCCGGGTTATAGCAGCAGGTGTGGATGTTGTGCCCGGGTTATAGCACCAGGTGTGGATGTTTGCCCGGGTTATAGCAGCAGGTGTGGATGTTGTGCCCGGGTTATAGCAGCAGGTGTGGATGTTGTGCCCGGGTTATAGCAGCAGGTGTGGATGTTGTGCCCGGGTTATAGCAGCAGGTGTGGATGTTTGCCCGGGTTATAGCAGCAGGTGTGGATGTTGTGCTCGGGTTATAGCAGCAGGTGTGGATGTTTGCCCGGGTTATAGCAGCAGGTGTGGATGTTGTGCCCGGGTTATAGCAGCAGATGTGGATGTTTGCCCGGGTTATAGCAGCAGGTGTGGATGTTTGCCGGGTTATAGCAGTATACGTGGATGTTGTGCCCGGGTTATAGCAGCAGGTGTGGATGTTGTGCCCGGGTTATAGCAGCAGGCGTGGATGTTGTGCCCGGGTTATAGCAGCAGGTGTGGATGTTTGCCCGGGTTATAGCAGCAGGCGTGGATGTTGTGCCCGGGTTACAGCAGTAGACATGGATGTTTGCCCGGGTTATAGCAGCAGGTGTGGATGTTTGCCCGGGTTATAGCAGCAGGTGTGGATGTTGTGCCCGGGTTATAGCAGCAGGCGTGGATGTTGTGCCCGGGTTATAGCAGCAGGTGTGGATGTTTGCCCGGGATATAGCAGCAGGCGTGGATGTTGTGCCCGGGTTACAGCAGTAGACATGGATGTTTGCCCGGGTTATAGCAGCAGGTGTGGATGTTTGCCCGGGTTATAGCAGCAGGTGTGGATGTTGTGCCCGGGTTATAGCAGCAGGCGTGGATGTTGTGCCCGGGTTATAGCAGCAGGTGTGGATGTTTGCCCGGGTTAAAGCAGTAGACGTGGATGTTGTGCCTGGGTTATAGCAGCAGACGTGGATGTTGTGCAGGGGTTATAGCAGCAGGTGTGGATGTTTGCCCGGGTTAAAGCAGTAGACGTGGATGTTGTGCCCGGGTTAAAGCAGTAGACGTGGATGTTGTGCCTGGGTTATAGCAGCAGGTGTGGATGTTGTGCAGGGGTTATAGCAGCAGGTGTGGATGTTTGCCCGGGTTATAGCAGCAGACGTGGATGTTGTGCCCAGGTTATAGCAGCAGACGTGGATGTTGTGCCCAGGTTATAGCAGCAGACGTGGATGTTGTGCCCAGGTTACAGCAGCAGACGTGGATGTTGTGCCCGGGTTATAGCAGCAGATGTGGATGTTGTGCCCGGGTTATAGCAGCAGATGTGGATGTTGTGCCCGGGTTATAGCAGCAGATGTGGATGTTGTGCCCGGGTTATATCAGTAGGCGTGGATGTTTGCCCGGATTATAGCAGCAGGTGTGGATGTTGTGTCCGGGTTACAACAGCAGGCGTGGATGTTGTGTCCGGGTTATAGAAGCAGGCGTGGATGTTGTGTCCGGGTTATAGCAGCAGGCGTGGATGTTGTGTCCGGGTTATAGCAGCAGGCGTGGATGTTTTGTACGGGTTACAACAGCAGGCGTGGATGTTGTGTCCGGGTTATAGCAGCAGGCGTGGATGTTGTGTCCGGGTTATAGCAGCAGGCGTGGATGTTATGTCCGGGTTATAGCAGAAGGCGTGGATGTTGTGCCCAGGTTACAGCAGCAGGTGTGGATGTTATGTCCGGGTTATAGCAGCAGGCGTGGATGTTGTGCCCGGGTTATAGCAGCAGGCGTGGATGTTATGTCCCGGTTATAGCAGCAGGCGTGGATTTTGTGCCCGGGTTGTAGCAGCAGACGTGGATATTGTGTCCGGGTTATAGCAGCAGGCGTGGATGTTGTGTCCGGGTTATAGCAGCAGGCGTGGATGTTGTGTCCGGGTTATAGCAGCAGGCGTGGATGTGGTGTCCGGGTTATAGCAGCAGGCGTGGATGTTATGTCCGGGTTATAGCAGCAGGCGTGGATGTTGTGTCCGGGTTATAGCAGCAGGCGTGGATGTGGTGTCCGGGTTATAGCAGCAGGCGTGGATGTTATGTCCGGGTTATAGCAGAAGGCTTGGATGTTGTGTCCGGGTTATAGCAGCAGGCGTGGATGTTGTGTCCGGGTTATAGCAGCAGGCGTGGAGGTTGTGTCCGGGTTATAGCAGCAGGCGTGGAGGTTGTGTCCGGGTTATAGTAGCAGGCGTGGATGTTATGTCCGGGTTATAGCAACAGGCGTGGATGTTATGTCCGGGTTATAGCAGCAGGCGTGGATGTGGTGTCCGGGTTATAGCAGCAGGCGTGGATGTTATGTCCGGGTTATAGCAGAAGGCTTGGATGTTGTGTCCGGGTTATAGCAGCAGGCGTGGAGGTTGTGTCCGGGTTATAGCAGCAGGCGTGGAGGTTGTGTCCGGGTTATAGCAGCAGGCGTGGAGGTTGTGTCCGGGTTATAGTAGCAGGCGTGGATGTTATGTCCGGGTTATAGCAACAGGCGTGGATGTTATGTCCGGGTTATAGCAGCAGGCGTGGAGGTTGTGTCCGGGTTATAGTAGCAGGCGTGGATGTTATGTCCGGGTTATAGCAACAGGCGTGGATGTTATGTCCGGGTTATAGCAGCAGGTGTGGATGAAGTTAAGACACATGTGCAACATCTGGTTATCTTTATTGTAGACGTTTCGCCATCCAGTGGCTTTATCAACACAAATTCCAGGACATAATTAGAAGACAGTAGAACTATGTACAAAAGATGAGGTAGTCAGTCCCTCAACAGCAGGCGTGCATGTTGTACTCTGGTTATAACAGCAGGCGTGCATGTTGTACTCTGGTTATAACAGCAGGCGTGCATGTTGTACTCTGGTTATAACAGCAGGCGTGCATGTTGTACTCTGGTTATAACAGCAGGCGTGCATGTTGTACTCTGGTTATAACAGCAGGCGTGCATGTTGTACTCTGGTTATAACAGCAGGCGTGCATGTTGTACTCTGGTTATAACAGCAGGCGTGCATGTTGTACTCTGGTTATAACAGCAGGCGTGCATGTTGTACTCTGGTTATAACAGCAGGCGTGCATGTTGTACTCTGGTTATAACAGCAGGCGTGCATGTTGTACTCTGGTTATAACAGCAGGCGTGCATGTTGTACTCTGGTTATAACAGCAGGCGTGCATGTTGTACTCTGGTTATAACAGCAGGCGTGCATGTTGTACTCTGGTTATAACAGCAGGCGTGCATGTTGTACTCTGGTTATAACAGCAGGCGTGCATGTTGTACTCTGGTTATAACAGCAGGCGTGCATGTTGTACTCTGGTTATAACAGCAGGCGTGCATGTTGTACTCTGGTTATAACAGCAGGCGTGCATGTTGTACTCTGGTTATAACAGCAGGCGTGCATGTTGTACTCTGGTTATAACAGCAGGCGTGCATGTTGTACTCTGGTTATAACAGCAGGCGTGCATGTTGTACTCTGGTTATAACAGCAGGCGTGCATGTTGTACTCTGGTTATAACAGCAGGCGTGCATGTTGTACTCTGGTTATAACAGCAGGCGTGCATGTTGTACTCTGGTTATAACAGCAGGCGTGCATGTTGTACTCTGGTTATAACAGCAGGCGTGCATGTTGTACTCTGGTTATAACAGCAGGCGTGCATGTTGTACTCTGGTTATAACAGCAGGCGTGCATGTTGTACTCTGGTTATAGCAGCAGGCGTGCATGTCGTACTCTGGTTATAGCAGCAGTGCATGTTGTACTCTGGTTATAACATAGCAGCAGACGTGCATGTACTCTGGTTATAGCAGCAGGCGTGCATGTGCTCTGTTGTACTCTGGTTATAGCAGCAGGCGTGCATGTTGTCTGGTTATAACAGCAGGCGTGCATGTTGTACTCTGGTTATAACAGCAGGCGTGCATGTTGTACTCTGGTTATAACAGCAGGCGTGCATGTTGTACTCTGGTTATAACAGCAGGCGTGCATGTTGTACTCTGGTTATAACAGCAGGCGTGCATGTTGTACTCTGGTTATAACAGCAGGCGTGCATGTTGTACTCTGGTTATAACAGCAGGCGTGCATGTTGTACTCTGGTTATAACAGCAGGCGTGCATGTTGTACTCTGGTTATAACAGCAGGCGTGCATGTTGTACTCTGGTTATAACAGCAGGCGTGCATGTTGTACTCTGGTTATAACAGCAGGCGTGCATGTTGTACTCTGGTTATAACAGCAGGCGTGCATGTTGTACTCTGGTTATAACAGCAGGCGTGCATGTTGTACTCTGGTTATAACAGCAGGCGTGCATGTTGTACTCTGGTTATAACAGCAGGCGTGCATGTTGTACTCTGGTTATAACAGCAGGCGTGCATGTTGTACTCTGGTTATAACAGCAGGCGTGCATGTTGTACTCTGGTTATAACAGCAGGCGTGCATGTTGTACTCTGGTTATAACAGCAGGCGTGCATGTTGTACTCTGGTTATAACAGCAGGCGTGCATGTTGTACTCTGGTTATAACAGCAGGCGTGCATGTTGTACTCTGGTTATAACAGCAGGCGTGCATGTTGTACTCTGGTTATAACAGCAGGCGTGCATGTAGTAATCTTATAACAGCAGGCGTGCATGTTGTACTCTGGTTATAGCAGCAGGCGTGCATGTTGTACTCTGGTTATAACAGCAGGTGTGAATGTTGTCCTCTGGTTATAACACCAGGCGTGCATGTTGTACTCTGGTTATAACAGCAGGCGTGCATGTTGTACTCTGGTTATAACAGCAGGCGTGCATGTTGTACTCTGGTTATAACAGCAGGCGTGCATGTTGTACTCTGGTTATAACAGCAGGCGTGCATGTTGTACTCTGGTTATAACAGCAGGCGTGCATGTTGTACTCTGGTTATAACAGCAGGCGTGCATGTTGTACTCTGGTTATAACAGCAGGCGTGCATGTTGTACTCTGGTTATAACAGCAGGCGTGCATGTTGTACTCTGGTTATAACAGCAGGCGTGCATGTTGTACTCTGGTTATAACAGCAGGCGTGCATGTTGTACTCTGGTTATAACAGCAGGCGTGCATGTTGTACTCTGGTTATAACAGCAGGCGTGCATGTTGTACTCTGGTTATAACAGCAGGCGTGCATGTTGTACTCTGGTTATAACAGCAGGCGTGCATGTTGTACTCTGGTTATAACAGCAGGCGTGCATGTTGTACTCTGGTTATAACAGCAGGCGTGCATGTTGTACTCTGGTTATAACAGCAGGCGTGCATGTTGTACTCTGGTTATAACAGCAGGCGTGCATGTTGTACTCTGGTTATAACAGCAGGCGTGCATGGCTCTGTTATAACAGCAGGCGTGCATGTGTACTCTGGTTATAACAGCAGGCGTGCATGTTGGACTCTGGTTATCACAGCAGGCGTGCATGTTGTACTCTGGTTATAACAGCAGGCGTGCATGTTGTACTCTGGTTATAACAGCAGGCGTGCATGTTGTACTCTGGTTATAACAGCAGGCGTGCATGTTGTACAGCAGACGTCTGGTTATCTGTTATACAGCAGGCGTGCATGTTGTACTCTGGTTATAACAGCAGGCGTGCATGTTGTACTCTGGTTATAACAGCAGGCGTGCAGGTGGTCCTCTGGTTATATGTTGTACAGCAGGCGTGCATGTTGTACTCTGGTTATAACAGCAGGCGTGCATGTTGTACTCTGGTTATAACAGCAGGCGTGCATGTTGTACTCTGGTTATAACAGCAGGCGTGCATGTTGTACTCTGGTTATAACAGCAGGCGTGCATGTTGTACTCTGGTTATAACAGCAGGCGTGCATGTTGTACTCTGGTTATAACAGCAGGCGTGCATGTTGTACTCTGGTTATAACAGCAGGCGTGCATGTTGTACTCTGGTACTATAACAGCAGGCGTGCATGTTGTACTCTGGTTATAACAGCAGGCGTGCATGTTGTACTCTGGTTATAACAGCAGGCGTGCATGTTGTACTCTGGTTATAACAGCAGGCGTGCAGCAGGCGTGTTGTACTCTGGTTATAACAGCAGGCGTGCATGTTGTACTCTGGTTATAACAGCAGGCGTGCACGTTGTACTCTGGTTATAACAGCAGGCGTGCACGTTGTACTCTGGTTATAACAGCAGGCGTGCACGTTGTACTCTGGTTATAACAGCAGGCGTGCACGTTGTACTCTGGTTACAACAGCAGGCGTGCATGTTGTACTCTGGTTACAACAGCAGGCGTGCATGTTGTACTCTGGTTATAACAGCAGGCGTGCATGTTGTACTCTGGTTATAACACCAGGCGTGCATGTTGTACTCTGGTTATAACAGCAGGCGTGCACGTTGTACTCTGGTTATAACAGCAGGCGTGAATGTTGTACTCTGGTTATAACAGCAGGCGTGCATGTTGTACTCTGGTTATAACAGCAGGCGTGCATGTTGTACTCTGGTTATAACAGCAGGCGTGCATGTTGTACTCTGGTTATAACAGCAGGCGTGCATGTTGTACTCTGGTTATAACAGCAGGCGTGCATGTTGTACTCTGGTTATAACAGCAGGCGTGCACGTTGTACTCTGGTTATAACAGCAGGCGTGCATGTTGTACTCTGGTTATAACAGCAGGCGTGCATGTTGTACTCTGGTTATAACAGCAGGCGTGCATGTTGTACTCTGGTTATAACAGCAGGCGTGCATGTTGTACTCTGGTTATAACAGCAGGCGTGCATGTTGTACTCTGGTTATAACAGCAGGCGTGCATGTTGTACTCTGGTTATAACAGCAGGCGTGCATGTTGTACTCTGGTTATAACAGCAGGCGTGCATGTTGTACTCTGGTTATAACAGCAGGCGTGCACGTTGTACTCTGGTTATAACAGCAGGCGTGCATGTTGTACTCTGGGTATAACAGCAGGCGTGCACGTTGTACTCTGGTTATAACAGCAGGCGTGCACGTTGTACTCTGGTTATAACAGCAGGCGTGCATGTTGTACTCTGGTTATAACAGCAGGCGTGCATGTTGTACTCTGGTTATAACAGCAGGCGTGCATGTTGTACTCTGGTTATAACAGCAGGCGTGCAGGTTGTACTCTGGTTATAACAGCAGGCGTGCAAGTTGTACTCTGGTTATAACAGCAGGCGTGCACGTTGTACTCTGGTTATAACAGCAGGCGTGCATTTTGTACTCTGGTTATAACAGCAGGCGTGCATGTTGTACTCTGGTTATAACAGCAGGCGTGCATGTTGTACTCTGGTTATAACAGCAGGCGTGCACGTTGTACTCTGGTTATAACAGCAGGCGTGCACGTTGTACTCTGGTTATAACAGCAGGCGTGCACGTTGTACTCTGGTTATAACAGCAGGCGTGCATGTTGTACTCTGGTTACAACAGCAGGCGTGCATGTTGTACTCTGGTTATATCAGCAGGCGTGCACGTTGTACTCTGGTTATAACAGCAGGCGTGCATGTTGTACTCTGGTTATAACAGCAGGCGTGCATGTTGTACTCTGGTTATAACAGCAGGCGTGCATGTTGTACTCTGGTTATAACAGCAGGCGTGCATGTTGTACTCTGGTTATAACAGCAGGCGTGCATGTTGTACTCTGGTTATAACAGCAGGCGTGCATGTTGTACTCTGGTTATAACAGCAGGCGTGCATGTTGTACTCTGGTTATAACAGCAGGCGTGCATGTTGTACTCTGGTTATAACAGCAGGCGTGCATGTTGTACTCTGGTTATAACAGCAGGCGTGCATGTTGTACTCTGGTTATAACACCAGGCGTGCATGTTGTACTCTGGTTATAACACCAGGCGTGCATGTTGTACTCTGGTTATAACAGCAGGCGTGCATGTTGTACTCTGGTTATAACAGCAGGCGTGCATGTTGTACTCTGGTTATAACAGCAGGCGTGCATGTTGTACTCTGGTTATAGCAGCAGGCGTGCATGTTGTACTTTGGTTATAGCAGCAGGCGTGCATGTTGTACTCTGGTTATATCAGCAGACGTGCATATCGTGCTCTGGTTATAGCAGCAGGCGTGCATGTCGTACTCTGGTTATAGCAGCAGACGTGCACGTTGTACTCTGGTTATAGCAGAAGGCGTGCACGTTGTACTCTGGTTGTAGCAGCAGGCGTGCATGTTGTACTCTGGTTGTAGCAGCAGGCGTGCACGTTGTACTCTGGGTACAGCAGGCGTGCACGTTGTACTCTGGGTGTAGCAGCAGGCGTGCACGTTGTACTCTGGGTGTAGCAGCAGGCGTGCACGTTGTACTCTGGGTGTAGCAGCAGGCGTGCACGTTGTACTCTGGGTGTAGCAGCAGGCGTGCACGTTGTACTCTGGGTGTAGCAGCAGGCGTGCACGTTGTACTCTGGGTGTAGCAGCAGGCGTGCACGTTGTACTCTGGGTGTAGCAGCAGGCGTGCACGTTGTACTCTGGTTATAGCAGCAGGCGTGCACGTTGTACTCTGGTTATAGCAGCAGGCGTGCACGTTGTACTCTGGGTGTAGCAGCAGGCGTGCACGTTGTACTCTGGGTGTAGCAGCAGGCGTGCACGTTGTACTCTGGGTGTAGCAGCAGGCGTGCACGTTGTACTCTGGGTGTAGCAGCAGGCGTGCACGTTGTACTCTGGGTGTAGCAGCAGGCGTGAACGTTGTACTCTGGGTGTAGCAGCAGGCGTGCACGTTGTACTCTGGGTGTAGCAGCAGGCGTGCACGTTGTACTCTGGGTGTAGCAGCAGGCGTGCACGTTGTACTCTGGGTGTAGCAGCAGGCGTGCACGTTGTACTCTGGGTGTAGCAGCAGGCGTGCACGTTGTACTCTGGGTGTAGCAGCAGGCGTGCACGTTGTACTCTGGGTGTAGCAGCAGGCGTGCACGTTGTACTCTGGGTGTAGCAGCAGGCGTGCACGTTGTACTCTGGGTGTAGCAGCAGGCGTGCACGTTGTACTCTGGGTATAGCAGCAGGCGTGCACGTTGTACTCTGGGTATAGCAGCAGGCGTGCACGTTGTACTCTGGGTATAGCAACAGGCGTGCACGTTGTACTCTGGGTATAGCAGCAGGCGTGCACGTTGTACTCTGGGTATAGCAGCAGGCGTGCACGTTGTACTCTGGGTATAGCAGCAGGCGTGCACGTTGTACTCTGGGTATAGCAGCAGGCGTGCACGTTGTACTCTGGGTATAGCAGCAGGCGTGCACGTTGTACTCTGGGTATAGCAGCAGGCGTGCACGTTGTACTCTGGGTATAGCAGCAGGCGTGCACGTTGTACTCTGGGTATAGCAGCAGGCGTGCACGTTGTACTCTGGGTATAGCAGCAGGCGTGAACGTTGTACTCTGGGTATAGCAGCAGGCGTGCACGTTGTACTCTGGGTATAGCAGCAGGCGTGCACGTTGTACTCTGGGTATAGCAGCAGGCGTGCACGTTGTACTCTGGGTATAGAAGCAGGCGTGCACGTTGTACTCTGGTCATAACACCAGGCGTGCACGTTGTACTCTGGTTATAACACCAGGCGTGCACGTTGTACTCTGGTTATAACACCAGGCGTGCACGTTGTACTCTGGTTATAACACCAGGCGTGCACGTTGTACTCTGGTTATAACACCAGGCGTGCACGTTGTACTCTGGTTATAACAGCAGGCGTGCACGTTGTACTCTGGTTATAACAGCAGGCGTGCACGTTGTACTCTGGTTATAACAGCAGGCGTGCACGTTGTACTCTGGTTATAACAGCAGGCGTGCACGTTGTACTCTGGTTATAACAGCAGGCGTGCACGTTGTACTCTGGTTATAGCAGCAGGCGTGCACGTTGTACTCTGGTTATAGCAGCAGGCGTGCACGTTGTACTCTGGTTATAGCAGCAGGCGTGCACGTTGTACTCTGGTTATAGCAGCAGGCGTGCACGTTGTACTCTGGTTATAGCAGCAGGCGTGCACGTTGTACTCTGGTTATAGCAGCAGGCGTGCACGTTGTACTCTGGGTACAGCAGCAGGCGTGCACGTTGTACTCTGGGTAAGGCAGCAGGCGTGCACGTTGTACTCTGGGTGTAGCAGCAGGCGTGCACGTTGTACTCTGGGTGTAGCAGCAGGCGTGCACGTTGTACTCTGGGTATAGCAGCAGGCGTGCACGTTGTACTCTGGGTGTAGCAGCAGGCGTGCACGTTGTACTCTGGTTATAGCAGCAGGCGTGCACGTTGTACTCTGGTTATAGCAGCAGGCGTGCACGTTGTACTCTGGTTATAGCAGCAGGCGTGCACGTTGTACTCTGGTTCTAGCAGCAGGCGTGCACGTTGTACTCTGGTTATAGCAGCAGGCGTGCACGTTGTACTCTGGTTATAGCAGCAGGCGTGCACGTTGTACTCTTGTTATAGCAGCAGGCGTGCACTGTGTACTCGGGTTACAGCAGCAGGCGTGCACGTTGTACCCTGGTTCCAGCAGCAGGCGTGCACGTTGTACTCTGGTTACAGCAGCAGGCGTGCACGTTGTACTCTGGTTACAGCAGCAGGCGTGCACGTTGTACTCTGGTTACAGCAGCAGGCGTGCACGTTGTACTCTTGTTATAGCAGCAGGCGTGCACGTTGTACTCTGGTTACAACAGCAGGCGTGCACGTTGTACTCTGGTTACAGCAGCAGGCGTGCACGTTGTACTCTGGTTACAGCAGCAGGCGTGCACGTTGTACTCTGGTTATAGCAGCAGGCGTGCACGTTGTACTCTGGTTATAGCAGCAGGCGTGCACGTTGTACTGTGGTTATAGCAGCAGGCGTGCACGTTGTACTCTGGGTATAGCAGCAGGCGTGCACGTTGTACTCTGGGTATAGCAGCAGGCGTGCACGTTGTACTCTGGGTATAGCAGCAGGCGTGCACGGTGTACTCTGGGTATAGCAGCAGGCGTGCACGTTGTACTCTGGTTATAGCAGCAGGCGTGCACGCTGTACTCTGGGTATAGCAGCAGGCGTGCACGCTGTACTTTGGTTATAGCAGCAGGCGTGCACGCTGTACTCTGGTTATAGCAGCAGGCGTGCACGCTGTACTCTGGTTATAGCAGCAGGCGTGCACGTTGCACTCTGGTTATAGCAGCAGGCGTGCACGTTGCACTCTGGGTATAGCAGCAGGCGTGCACGTTGTACTCTGGGTATAGCAGCAGGCGTGCACGTTGTACTCTGGCTATAGCAGCAGGCGTGCACGTTGTACTCTGGTTATAGCAGCAGGCGTGCACGTTGTACTCTGGTTACAGCAGCAGGCGTGCACGTTGTACTCTCGTTACAGCAGCAGGCGTGCACGTTGTACACTGGTTACAGCAGCAGGCGTGCACGTTGTACTCTGGTTATAGCAGCAGGCGTGCACTTTGTACTCTGGTTATAGCAGCAGGCGTGCACGTTGTACTCTGGTTACAGCAGCAGGCGTGCACGTTGTACTCTGGTTACAGCAGCAGGCGTGCACGTTGTACTCTGGTTACAGCAGCAGGCGTGCACGTTGTACTCTGGTTACAGCAGCAGGCGTGCACGTTGTACTCTGGTTACAGCAGCAGGCGTGCACGTTGTACTCTGGTTACAGCAGCAGGCGTGCACGTTGTACTCTGGTTACAGCAGCAGGCGTGCACGTTGTACTCTGGTTATAGCAGCAGGCGTGCACGTTGTACTCTGGGTATAGCAGCAGGCGTGCACGTTGTACTCTGGGTATAGCAGCAGGCGTGCACGTTGTACTCTGGGTATAGCAGCGGGCGTGCACGTTGTACTCTGGGTATAGCAGCGGGCGTGCACGTTGTACTCTGGTTATAGCAGCGGGCGTGCACGCTGTACTCTGGTTATAGCAGCGGGCGTGCACGCTGTACTCTGGTTATAACAGCAGGCGTGCACGCTGCACTCTGGTTATAACAGCAGGCGTGCACGCTGCACTCTGGTTATAACAGCAGGCGTGCACGCTGCACTCTGGTTATAACAGCAGGCGTGCACGCTGCACTCTGGTTATAACAGCAGGCGTGCACGCTGCACTCTGGTTATAACAGCAGGCGTGCACGCTGCACTCTGGTTATAACAGCAGGCGTGCACGCTGCACTCTGGTTATAACAGCAGGCGTGCACGCTGTACTCTGGTTGTATCAGCAGGCGTGCATGTTGTACTCTGGTTGTAACAGCAGGCGTGCATGTTGTACTCTGGTTATAACAGCAGGCGTGCATGTTGTACTCTGGTTATAGCAGCAGGCGTGCATGTTGTACTCTGGTTATAACAGCAGGCGTGCATGTTGTACTCTGGTTATAACAGCAGGCGTGCATGTTGTACTCTGGTTATAACAGCAGGCGTGCATGTTGTACTCTGGTTATAACAGCAGGCGTGCATGTTGTACTCTGGTTATAACAGCAGGCGTGCATGTTGTACTCTGGTTATAACAGCAGGCGTGCATGTTGTACTCTGGTTATAACAGCAGGCGTGCATGTTGTACTCTGGTTATAACAGCAGGCGTGCATGTTGTACTCTGGTTATAACAGCAGGCGTGCATGTTGTACTCTGGTTATAACAGCAGGCGTGCATGTTGTACTCTGGTTATAACAGCAGGCGTGCATGTTGTACTCTGGTTATAACAGCAGGCGTGCATGTTGTACTCTGGTTATAACAGCAGGCGTGCATGTTGTACTCTGGTTATAACAGCAGGCGTGCATGTTGTACTCTGGTTATAACAGCAGGCGTGCATGTTGTACTCTGGTTATAACAGCAGGCGTGCATGTTGTACTCTGGTTATAACAGCAGGCGTGCATGTTGTACTCTGGTTATAACAGCAGGCGTGCATGTTGTACTCTGGTTATAACAGCAGGCGTGCATGTTGTACTCTGGTTATAACAGCAGGCGTGCATGTTGTACTCTGGTTATAACAGCAGGCGTGCATGTTGTACTCTGGTTATAACAGCAGGCGTGCATGTTGTACTCTGGTTATAGCAGCAGGCGTGCATGTTGTACTCTGGTTATAGCAGCAGGCGTGCATGTTGTACTCTGGTTATAGCAGCAGGCGTGCATGTCGTACTCTGGTTATAGCAGCAGACGTGCATAGCGTGCTCTTGTTATAGCAGCAGACGTGCATGCCATGCTCTGTTTATAGCAGCAGGCGTGCATGTTGTACTCTGGTTATAACAGCAGGCGTGCATGTTGTACTCTGGTTATAACAGCAGGCGTGCATGTTGTACTCTGGTTATAACAGCAGGCGTGCATGTTGTACTCTGGTTATAACAGCAGGCGTGCATGTTGTACTCTGGTTATAACAGCAGGCGTGCATGTTGTACTCTGGTTATAACAGCAGGCGTGCATGTTGTACTCTGGTTATAGCAGCAGGCGTGCATGCCGCGTTCTGGGTATGTCAGCCGGCTTCTGAGCTGTGCTGTCCACGGGGCTATCACGTGATCGAGGGGGGGGGTGTCCTCACCTCTCGTGAAGTATTCAGTCTGCTCTAGACTCTCTTTGTGGTTGGACAGATTGTCTGTCTCATTATTCTTGTTAGTTCTGTAGAACTCTGTTCACAGAACATTGTATAAACTTAGTGATTTTCGACGTTGTACTGAGGTTGTGTGTCGCTTAGATACTCTGAACATCTCAGGTCCTTAGCTATAGCTTCTGACCTAAATTTGTACTGGTTTCTGTGTATTGTCACAGTCAGGGTTTTTCCTATGCTGAACTTAGATTCAGTAGTATGGGAGTTTTGTAACTTTTGTGGAGGATATGCTGATGGTCCCTACTTAGTGTCGTTATATTATCTCCTTGATCCTGATTGTGTCGCAGTCGCTTGTTATATGGCTATTGGGCTTAGCATTCTTTTCATTGTTCAAACAGACTGTTCTGGTTGCCAGTCGGTCAAGAAGTTAGTTTATTAGAGGACTTTTTCAGTCACTTGTTTAAGTCTAGTCGAGTCGTGAGACATAGCGAACTACTTAGAGCACTTACACGCATACACAAACTTACTTGTACATATTTGTAATATCTTATTAAATGTTAATGTACCAGACGGTACTTAAGAATTATAAATGTGATATGTGCTTTCAGCACAATAATATTGAACTCGAGAGATGTGATATTATTTTGATTACTGTGATTAATTTAATTTAATTTAATTTGATAATATACCTCTAGTCAACTTAATGATTAATAAATTTATTAAATTTTAATTTCTCTAGTTAGTAGCCTACCAGTTGTAATCCTGAAGCACTATTGAATAATACTGAATTTTAATGGATAATTGGACAAGGATACTGACTACTTGTTACGAAAACCCAGTAACAGGCTGGATGCTAGAAGGGCAGTCCTTTCTAGTATTCACTGGAGATCTCTAAGCTTTTAGAATCGCGTTTTTTGTAACACTGGTTATAGCAGCAGACATGCATGCCGTGCTCTAGTTATAGCATCAGACGTGCATGCCGTTCCCTGGTTATAGCAGCAGACGTACATGCCGCGCGGCCGGGTTATAGCAACAGACATGCATGCAGTGCTCTAGTTATAGCAGCATATGTGCATGCCGTGCCCGGGTTATAGCAGCAGACGTGCATGCCGTGCCCGGGTTATAGCAGCAGACGTGCATGCCGTACTCTAGTTATAGCAGCATACGTGCATACCGTACCTTGGTTATAGCAGCAGAAGTGCATGCCGTGCCCTGGTTATAGCCTCAGATGTGCATGTTGTGCTCTGGTTATAGCAGCAGACGTGTGTGCCGCGCCCTGGTTATAGCAGACGTGCATAACGTGCTCTGGTTATAACAGCAGCCGTGCATGCCGTGCCCTGGTTATAGCAGATGTGCATGCCGTGCTCTGGTTATAACAGCAGACGTGCATGCCGTGCTCTGGTTATAACAGCAGACGTGCATGATGTGCTCTGGTTATAGCAATAGGCGTGCATGCCGTGCTCTGTTATAGCAGCAGTCGTGCATGTCGTGCCCTGGTTATAGCATCAGACGTGCATGCCGTGCTCTTGTTAGCAGACGTGCATGTCGTGCTCTAGTTATAGAGGCAGACGTGCATGCTGTACCAGGGTTATAGCAGCACACGTGCATGCCCTGCTCTGGTTATAACAGCAGACATGCATTCAGTGCTCTAGTTATAACAGCAGACGTACATGCCGTTCCCTGGTTATAGCAGACGTGGATGCCGTGCCCTGGCTATAGCACCAGACGTGCATGCCGTGCCCTGGTTATAGCAGACGTGCATGCCGTGCTCTGGTTATAGCATCAGATGCGCATGCCGTGCCCTTTGTGTAGCAGCAGGCATGCATGGCGCACCCAGGTTATAGCAGCAGACGTGCATGTCGTGCTCTGGTTATAGCAGTAGACATGCATGCGGTGCTCTGGTTATAGCAGCAGGCATGCATGCCGCACCCAGGTTATAGCAGGAGACGTGCATGTCGTGCCCTGGATATTCAGCTAACATCAACCTCTGGCAATAAACAAAAGGAAGCGGACACTTATTTATAATTTTTCTCTTACGAATTCATAAGTTCCATATTTTAGGCAGTATAGTGACAAAGGAACGAATTTTCTAAATTATTATATTTTTATTATTATTATCATCATTATTATTGTAGTATTCACGGGGAAGCGGTTTATCAAGCATTTCTTATATATCAGATTTACAATTTTTCTGCCGTTGCTATGGGCTATACCAATCACTTAAAAATTAAACCTTTTTCCCAATCTGCGAACGCACTGCCTCCTCCCCCCCTCAAAAAAATAAAAAAATAAAAAGGAGGCTGAGGTTAATAAAGGTTCACACAATGGTATCATCATCTACAAGAAAATGGTAAAAAAAAAGTTCAGTACTGCGAAAACAGAATAAAAACATTTACTAACAAAAGGAAACTTTATCAGCTAAGTTAAACTTTGACAATCAGAGGCGCCCTCTGGGGTCATGGAAAGTATGTAAGAAGTTCGGTCTATTTCTGTTTTGTTGCTTCAGTGCTCGGAAAGCGACTCTAAAACACACGAGAAACTGGCAATAAACTCAGTCAGGGGGCAACACTGCCCAATTACAACATCAGCCTTATTTCAATAAGGTACTGTACACAAGTGTACAAAGTTTGAGATCACTACGATGAAGCATTTCCAAGTTATTATTCACTTACCAAGCAATGGGAACTGAAAATAACTTGGGAGAGAGAAAAACTGGAAACTTAAGTAGCGTAAGTTACCAATCATTATAAGATAACTTAACAATGATAATGAGTAACAGCAACAGTAATAATAAAATTCAAACTGCCACTAACAGCTTCAGTCTAAGACATGAAAGAAATTGTGCAGTCACATGTTGAAAACAGAATTGGCGAGTCAAATATATCTCTCAGTAACAAACTTTTAACCTCAACATCACTGAGAGTAATTAACTCAGATAACATCAGCTTTCAAGGTTTTCCAGATCACAAAGATGAGTTTCTTATCTTTATCTTTGGCAACACAGATACTTCGATAGAGCTGGAAAAACTTAAATTATAATTATTTATACATACCGTCAGAATTTCTAACGAAGTTTCAGATACTCTGCATGAGGCTCGTTTTGTTACGGATATAATGAATCAGTTTTTGACAAAGAACAGAAAGAATACCACATTTTTTTTTGTTTTGTGTTGATTACGTGTTCACCAATATGACTCGACGTGGGGGAGAGGTAGAGCAGATAGATCTGCGAGTGTTCCTTCTGTCTGTCTATCGTCTGTTTGTCTGTCTGGAAACTTAACACTAATCAGACTGACAAACATAGCAACGGGTTGAATACGTTATAAACTCTGCCTGAGTTACTCTTCAGGTCCGCAAGTCAAAGTTGAAGGTCAAAGGTGAAAGTTCTGAGGACTGTGTGGGTGTGTATCCCCGAGTCTCCTGTGCTGCAATCACCTTTGTTCAGTTAACGGCTGGCTGAGGCATCCTGAGTAGCTGTTGTTCCTTCTTCTCACATGGATGTAATTGGACAAGCCAATTATCTATGCTAATTATCGTTGGGAAGCTTCTCTCTAAAAAAGGCTTTCTTTGCGGATATTTATCAGTACCTTCCACGCTATTCGTTGAATATCATATTGGTTTTCGAGAAATCAGTGTAGAAACTAAATGACGCCGTAAATTTCGGATGCGTGATATATTAACGAAAACGAAACTCTATCGCAATTAAAGATCTCGCCAATATATCAACTTCAACACTTTCGGCTCATTATAGCGAAATGATGAAATTCGTGGGAGTCGGAGGAGAATTACAGTGGAGGATTCACCAGGGAGTAATATGTTGAAGGTTATAAATTTACAGCTTCATCGACGCCATCAGTTTAGCTCTTTGACGAGGCTCTCCTGGGAGGGAATATTTAATGCGTTTTCAGATTCATTATTTGTTTGTGTTTGAAGTATTAAGGATTACACCGATTCCCTAACGCATTGTATCCCTCCTCCTCCCCACCATAAATGATGTCCCACGTCCTCACTTCACAACTCTAATTGTAACCTTGGGTGAGCAAACACATTATTGAATAACATATAAACTAGGTGGAAAGGGGCACGCACGAGTTACACACACACACACACACACACACACACACACACACACACACACACACACACACACACACACACACACACACAAAAGTTTGAGACAAGACTAGTCCAGGAACTAAGGAGTATGTCCTATGAGAAGATAAGGAAAATCAACCTGATGACAGTGGAGGACAGGAGGGATAGGGGAAAGACGATAACGACACATGTGAAATACTGAGAGGAATTGACAAGGCGGATATGGACAGAATGTTCCAGAGATGGGACACAACAACAAAGGGTCACAACTAGAAGTTAAAAACTCAGTTGAGTATTTCTTTCAGTCATACAGTGGTCAGGAAGTAGAATAATCTGGAGAATGACGTAGTGGAGGTGGGATCCATACATAGCTATAAGAAGTACGAGCAGGAAGAGTGGACCTAGTAGCGACCAGAGAAGAAAGGGGCCAGGAGCTGTGAATCGACCCCTGCAATTACAAATAGGCGAGTGCACACGCACACACACACACACACACACACACACACACACACACACGAGATACAAAGAAATATTCACAGTGGAGACAAAAAGGATTCCAGAAAGACGGAGAAGTGGGGTACATCATCTAGTGCTGGACACGATACACACAACCGAGCAGGAGGTGAAGAGGATGCTAAACGAACTTGATATCTCAAAGGCGATGGGAACGGATAACATCTCTCCGTGGAGCCTGAGAGAGGAAACAGAGGTACTCTGTGTACCACTAACAACAATCTTAACACATCTATCGAAACAGGGCAACTACCTGAGGTATGGAAGACAACAAATGTAGCCGCATTTTTTTAAAAAGGAGACAGACACGCAGCATTAAACTACAGATCAATGTCACTAACATGTATTGTATACAAAGTTATGGAGAAGATTATCAGGAGAAGAGTGGTGGATCACCTAGAAAGGAATGAGCTTATATCCGACAACCAGCACGGATTCAGAGACGGGAAATCCTGTCATAAATCTACTGGAGTTCTATGTCAAGGTAAGAGCAGTAAGACGAGAGAGAGAGAAAGAGAGAGAGAGGTGGGTAGATTGCGTTTTCTTGGACTGTAAGTTGGCTTTTGACACAGTTCCACAAAAGCTGGCGGATGGAAGACACTGCAGTGGATCAGAGAATACCTGACGGGAAGGCATCAGCGAGTCATGATACGTGATGAGGTGTCAGACTGGGCGCCTGTGACGAGCGGGGTTCCACAGGGGTCAGTCCTAGGACTGGTGCTGTTCCTGGTATATGTGAATGACATGACGGAAGGAATACACTCAGAAATATCCCTGTTTGCAGACGATGTGAAGTTAATGAGGAGACTTCAGTCGAAGGAGGATAAGGCAGGACTACAGAGGGATCTAGACAGGCTGCAAGCCTGATCCAGCAATTGGCTCATGGAGTTCGACCTCACCAAGCGCAAAGTCATAAAGACGGGGAAAGGGCATAGAAAACCGCAGAGTACAGTCAAGGGGGCCAAAGACTACGAACCTCACTCAAGAAAAAGGATGTTGGGGTGTGTATAATATCGAGCACATCTGAGGCGCACATCAGCCAAATAACTGCTGCAGTATACGGGCGACTAGCGACATCTCAGTAAGGAGTCGTTCCGGACCCTGTACACCGAGTACGTCAGGCCCATATTCGAGTGTGTGGCTCCAGTTTGGAACCCACAGCTGGCCAAGCGCAATAATAAAGGGCATGTCTTACGAGGAGAGGATAAAGGACACTAGAGGACAACACTAGAGGATAGGAGGGACAGAGGGGACATGATAACAACATATAAAATACTGAGAGGAATCGACAAAGTGGACAGAGACGGCATGTTCCAGAGATGGGACACGGCAACAAGGGATCACTTGGAAGTTGAAGACTCAGATGAGTCACAGGGATGTTAGGAAGTATTTCTTTAGTCAAAGAGTTGTCAGAAAGTGGAATAATCTGGAAGGTGAGGTAGTGGAGGCAGGACCCAAACTTAACTTTAAGAAGAGGTTAAATAAAGCTCATGGAGCAGGGAAAAAGTGGACCTAGTAGCGACCAGTGAAGAGGCGGGGCCAGGAGCTATGATTCGACCACTGCAACCACAATTAGGTTAGTACAGTTAGGCGAGTACACACACACACAGGAACTATGATTAGACCCCTGCAACCACATACTGGTGAACACACACACACACACATTGTCCATGTATGTTCACTTAGATATTCCAATACAAACATCATTTTTACACGCAACTTGTACTTTCTCAATCCTCTCTTTTGTACCCCACAAATTTAATGATCGTTCGCGAATATAATAATAATCATCTCTTCCACTGAAATCATATTATGTCTTTCCAGTCAATAAATCATGATTCTTCTGCACACTACATGGTATATTCAACAGTTTTTCTCCTTAATGTTCCTAACATTCTTGCCATCTATTCCTTTATGTTACTAAAA
>NC_091300.1:42027165-42049665 GCF_038502225.1 Cherax quadricarinatus | reverse complement strand
ATGGGACACAGACACAAGAGGTCACAATTGGAAGTTGAAGACTCAGATGAATCAAAGGGATGTTAGGAAGTATTTCTTCAGTCATAGAGTAGTCAGGCCGTGGAATAGCCTAGAAAGTGACGTAGTGGAGGCGGGAACCATACATAGTTTTAAGGCGAGGTATGATAGAGCTCATGGGGCAGGGAGAGAGAGGACCTAGTAGCAATCAGCGAAGAGGCGGGGCCAGGAGCTGTGAATCGACCCCTGCAACCACAAATAGGTGAGTACAAATAGGTGAGTACACACACACACACACACACACACACACACACACACACGCGCGCGCGCGCACACGCGCACACACACACGCACACACACACACACACACACACACACACACACACACACACACACACACACACACACACACACACACACACACACACACACACGCGCGCACACACACGCACGCACGCGCACACACGCGCGCGCACACACACGCACGCGCACACACGCGCGCACACACACGCACACACACACACACACACACACACACACACACACACACACACACACACACACACACGCGCACACACGACACACACACGCACACACACACAGTCTGCTAAAGAGGGCCTCAGTACTAACACAAAATATAGAGTACTTTCTTGTAACTTCTGCTTCGTTAACTTACAATGGTAATTTCTGATCAACTGACCAATAGTCAAATTAAATTAGCTTCATAGTTAATTGTAACTGAGCTGATTTATGGTATTGATGTTAGTTGCTGCTGCCATCAATAACTAGCAACTATTTTTTTTGTTGCAGTTTATGCATGGAAATTTATTCTGATGAAAAAATGGCCTAGAAAGTTTGTTCTGAAACAAATTACGGCCTAGAAAAACTGTCCTGGCAAAAATGTGGCCTAGAAACAAATTGTAGTGCTAAAAAATATATAAAAAAATGGAGCAGAAGAAATAAATTTCTTGACCTCAACAAACCTGCTAATATCAAAGGACATTTTCAATTAGTTAATTAGCTACAATTAAACCCAGAAAATTGATGCCTGTGCCTTTTTTTTTCCCTACAAAATCATACATTGACTCGCCAGACAATACTTTCACACCACGAAGGAATTTCATTATAAATAAAGGCTATCAAAAAAAGTAAAACTTTCGGGTTTTGGATTAAATATCAACGCTCTTCTTGCCGAATAAGGCAAGAGAAAATTTGTGTATGCAATAATTTCTCAAAAATCATTCTGAACCTAACGAAATGTTTCATTGTGTTTATTATTAAATTATTGTAAACTTGTCTAAAATATATTTAGTTGGATTAGGCTAAATTAATTGCGTTTGTTATAAGTTTCGTAAGATTCTTTTGGTACAAAATTATTAATTTTTACATTAACATAAATAAAAAAAGTATATTTTTAAATGTACGAGAGAAAATTTTTGAAAGGAGTTAATTTTAAACGAGTTCTTACTATATGACCAGTTTTACTTATTCGGCACGACAGACGTTATATATATATATATATATATATATATATATATATATATATATATATATATATATATATATATATATATATATATATATATACATATATATGTACACGAGAGAGAGACAAAAACTCGCAAAAACAAAATAGCTATTGGTAGTCGATTTTTCCAAGATGGCGGCGAAGTGTCACTGGGATCCATTGGACCCTAAACCATGTAATTAAAGAATGTCATTAAAACACCTGTGCCAAAATTCACTTGACTTGAAATTAATTCCAAGTTCAAGTCTAATTTGACTGTACCATCCAAGTCAAACTTTAACATCACGTAAAATATTTATTATAAAAGCATACTTGAGAAACCATGATTAAAAAACCATGCTTAAGACAAGACAGGTTTCAGATCAAGCTTTGACTGGAGTCAGGAATACGTTTGCTGATAATAAAGTTTTATGAAGTCACTCTTGAGACACTGTCCAAGGAGAGCAGAGAGAGAAGCACGCTCTGGGCTCTGGTGGCCTGGTGGTTAACGCTCTCGCTTCACACGGTGAGGGCCTGGGTTCGATTCCCAGCCAGAGTAGAAACATTGGACGTGTTTCTTTCCACCTGTTGTCTATGTTCCCCATCAGTAAAATGGGTACCTGGGTGTTAGTCGACTGGTGTGGGTCGCATCCTGGGACACTGACCTAAGGAGGCCTGGTCACAGACCGGGCCGCGGGGGCGTTGACCCCCGGAACTCTCTCCAGATATACTCTCCAGATATACGCCTGTCTAACTGCAGACACGGAGGCCAAAAATCCAGGAAAGTGGCCTACATCCTAACATCAAAATGCACAGCAAGCCGCGAATGATAAGCAGAGAGCTCTCCTCTCTCCTCTGCGAAGGCTGCATCATGAGCTGGATTGCCAGGTGTATGCTGAACCCAAACAGGTAATGTAGGCCTAGTTGGACATCCAGGAAAAGCTTATCACTCAAAAAAAGGTTCCTCAACACAGGAAGTATAGAAAGCACAAATGCAAAGCCATATACTTAGGTAATGGGCAGGACTTCATGTGCACAGCATGGAAGAGCTGGCTAAATACATCCTGTAGTCAAGTGACTACAGGAAACCCGCTTTTAAATTATTTATACGAGAGCCCCAGGTCAGGCCTCGATCGATGATCATTATCAAAAATATCACAGGGATGGAGCACACCAAGGAGTGGCAACTGAAGAACAGGTGTCTAACTCGAGGCCTGGTGAAAGGAGCAGCCAGAACAATGAAGAGGTAAAGACGTGAATGAGAAAGCAGTGACGCAAGGCTTAGGTGGTGAGGAACGATGGAACAACGAATATATATTATGTGGAACAACGATGTAAGGAGGTTCAAAACAATAGCACAGTGTAGAGATAAACGTACAAAAAAAAGGGAACAACAATAAGGTGAAGAGGTGCAAAACAACGAAGAGGTATGGAGGTACAAAAGACTGGAACAACGAAGTAGTAATGAGGTGCAAAACATTGGAACAACAAAGAGGTAGGAAGGTGCAATACACGGAACAACGAAGAATGATGCGCAAAACACTATAACAACGTAGAAGTAAGGTGTGGAACAAGGCTGGCATGTGGCACTATCAATATGCCGGGTGCGTGGCACGGTTCAGAGCGCCTGTGAATGCCAATTGAGCAGTCTGGGCACTCTCTCCCTCTACCTGCTGTGCTCACACCTGGCCGCCCTCACCGACAACACACTTCCGCAGGATGGTACTTCCCTGACACTTTCCATGCTTCCACATACACATTAAGCACTTATCATTATATTCATACACACTTCAACCATCTTCGTCTCATACACACTTCAACCATCTTCGTCTCATACACACTTCAACCATCTTCCTCTCATACACACTTCAAACATCTTCCTCTCATACACACTTCAACCATCTTCCTCTCATACACACTTTTTTTTTTTACACAGGGTTTTACAAGGTTAAAGATCCCTAGCTTTATTGACAAGCTATTTACAGGTTAAGGATACCTAACTTTATTGGCAAGCTTAGAGCTGTTACCTACATCAGCTCATTTGAAAACATTTTTATTGTTATGAGACTTACAAGTAGGGAACAGGATGAAGTTGGAGCCATCTGTGGGCCAGCATTTTCATTTGATCAACTGACTTTATCTCGTTGACATCATTACATCATTATGTTGTACGAATGTGTTCCACACTCGAGTCATCCTGGGTATATATGATCTCAGATGGAGTGATGTTCTGGAGAAGGGTACAGCCAGAGTGAAGTTGCTGCTTTCTGCCCGTCATGTGGCGTAAAATCTTGTTTCACGCTGTCCTCGAAGTGGATCCAAGTGTGGTACTTTGACAATATTGGCCTTGTACATAACAGTAAGGCCACCCACATCCCTCCTGTATTGAAGGCTCTGCTGAAATAACAGATCTATCCAGGATTGGTTCAGGCGGCGAGAGATAAGACGTCTTGCTCTGTTCTCTACTCTGTCAAGCAGTCGCAGATGAGAGGAAGGGGGGGGGGGCAGGCAAACCAAGAAAGTGGAGCATACTCAAGGTGTGAGAGTACTTGTGCCTCGTACAGAATCTTGCAACCCCTACTGTCAAGCAGATGCGAGATACGGCGAAGTGCTGTAAGCTTCCTGGCTGCCTTGTTTGCTAGATTTACATGGTTCTTCATGGTTAGTTTGGAGTCAAATTTCACCCCAAGGATATCAACTTCTTCTCCAGGTGCCAACACCCTCCCATTCATCCTTACTACGGCACCAGCATTACCATTATGGTGCCTAGAGACCATCATTTGCGTTTTCTCAGGTGCAAATGTTACTTGCCATCTATTTCCCCAAGCTGATATAGCTCTTAGCTGGTGATTGATGTAGCTTAGAGCCGCTGGCATTTCTTCTCTTGGATAAGTGAATGTCAGTGTACAGTCGTCTGCATATGCATGGGATTCTGGGATGAGATGAAGGTCATTGAAGTAGACATTCCATAACAATGGTCCCAGCACGCTTCCTTATGGAACACTTGCCCCAATAGGATGTCTTGCTGATTCCGTTCCATTGAGAACTACCCTTAGAGATCTACCATGAAGGTAATCACTGAGGAGACATAGCGTAGATCCTGCAATTCCCAGAGCTTGAAGTTTTGCTAAGAGGCTCTGGTGCCACACCCGGTCGAAAGCACCAGCAGTGTTCAGTAATACCACACAGCTGACTTTGGATTCATCCGGTGACTGGTGCCACTTAGTGGAGAGGTTTAACAACAGATCAGCAGCAGAGTAACCTTTCCTGAAGCCATATTGACGATCACAAAGTAGTGTGTGGTAGTCAAAAAACACTGTCATTTGTCTTGAGATTATTGTCTCAAGGATCTTACCAGTGATTGACAGGAGTGACACTGGTCTGTAGTTGCTGATTTCTGCTCTGCTCTTCTTTTTGTGAACAGGGACTACATTTGCCTCTTTCCACAGAGAGGGCCATTTACACTGTACTAGGCAGTGCTGAAAGATGCGAGTTAGAGGCACTGCTAGCTGGTCTGCACATCTTCTCAGCAATCTTGGGCTCAACTTGTC
Source organism: Cherax quadricarinatus (assembly GCF_038502225.1). Taxonomy (NCBI): domain Eukaryota; kingdom Metazoa; phylum Arthropoda; class Malacostraca; order Decapoda; family Parastacidae; genus Cherax; species Cherax quadricarinatus. Next base: position 42,044,610 of record NC_091300.1, on the reverse strand, counting down.
TGGGCCCACAGCCTTTTCTTCAGCCATCTTCCTCTCATACACACTTCAACCATCTCCCTCTCTTTCATACACACTCCAACCATCTTCCTCTCATACACACTTCAACCAACTTCCTCGCATATACACTTCAACCATCTCCCTTTCTTTCATACACACTTCAACCATCTCCCTCTCTTTCATACACACTCCAACCATCTCCTTCTCTTTCATACACACTTCAACCATCTCCCTCTCTTTCATACACACTCCAACCATCTCCTTCTCTTTCATACACACTTCAACCATGTTCCTTTTCCACCGTTCACATCACCACTACAATCGTCTCTCACTTTCACATCTCACTCTCGCACTTTTTCTCCCTCCTGGGATATATCCTACACTCTATCAGAAACAGTGCTCGCTGTCATGGTAGACATGTCTAGAGAGAGAGAGAGAGAGAAAAAAAAAAGAATTTCTGTATAATTATTTTTATGGGGAAGAGCTAAACCCGCATGGATCACACAGCGCCTGGAGAATGGAAAGTAATTGAATTTATTCCACGTAAAACGAGGGTAACTAATTCTCTGGATTAAGAGCCGTTCACTAAAATCAATGAGTCCTCCTGCAAGGAGGAGTTAGTCCAGTCAACCTCACCATCCTGGGGTAAACATGCAATAGTCTTTCTCATCAAACTGCGTTCCAGGCTCATAAACTGCTGGAAGCCCAAGAAATACCACATTGCTATTTCAATGGCCCAAACATGAGTACATTAGATCAATAATCAGTTAGATTATGAATCAGCTCTAGCCTCTCAGAAGCCGTACTGGAACCGAGAATATAAAAGGGGTTACACCTTTCATATTCTTGGTTCCAGTACGGCATATAAGAAGCTAGAGCTGATTCATAATCAAACTAATTTTTGATCTAATGTACGCATGTTCGGGCCAATTTTTTTTTCAACGCACCGGCCGTCTCCCACCGAGGCAGGGCGACCTATATTAATTTATGTAAGAGAAGGAGTTACTAGCCTATTGCTCCTGGCATTTCAGTCGTCTTTTACGATACGCATAGCTTACGGAGGAAATATTCCTTTCCACTTTCCCAGGGGTTTGAAAGAAAGTGAACGGGAACAAGAACTGTTAAGAAAATAGAAGCAGCAAGATGTACTTGTTATTTTGCATGTTTATGAGACAAAAAAAAAACACCAATAATCTTTCCATTGGGTAAAAACAATTAGAGGTTTCCGTTTCATACGCATTTGGCAGGACGGTGGTACCTCCCTGGGTGGTTGCTGTCTACCAGTGCACTACCACAGGACGGTGGTACCTCCCTGGGTGGTTGCTGTCTACCAGCGCACTACCACAGGACGGTGGTACCTCCCTGGGTGGTTGCTGTCTACCAGCGCACTACCACAGGACGGTGGTACCTCCCTGGGTGGTTGCTGTCTACCAGCGCACTACCACAGGACGGTGGTACCTCCCTGGGTGGTTGCTGTCTACCAGCGCACTACCACAGGACGGTAGTACCTCCCTGGGTGGTTGCTGTATACCAGCGCACTACCACAGGACGGTGGTACCTCCCTGGGTGGTTGCTGTCTACCAGCGCACTACCACAGGACGGTGGTACCTCCCTGGGTGGTTGCTGTCTACCAGCGCACTACCACAGGACGGTGGTACCTCCCTGGGTAGTTGCTGTCTACCAGCGTACTGCCACAGGACGGTGGTACCTCCCTGGGTGGTTGCTGTCTACCAGCGTACTGCCACAGGACGGTGGTACCTCCCTGGGTGGTTGCTGTCTACCAGCGTACTGCCACAGGACGGTGGTACCTCCCTGGGTGGTTGCTGTCTACCAGCGTACTGCCACAAAACGGTGGTACCTCCCTGGGTGATTGCTGTCTACCAGCGCACTACCACAGGACGGTGGTACCTCCCTGGGTGGTTGCTGTCTACCAGCGTACTACCACAGGACGGTGGTACCTCCCTGGGTGGTTGCTGTCTACCAGCGCACTACCACAGGACGGTGGTACCTCCCTGGGTGGTTGCTGTCTACCAGCGCACTACCACAGGACGGTGGTACCTCCCTGGGTGGCTGCTGTCTACCAGCGCACTACCACAGGACGGTGGTACCTCCCTGGGTGGTTGCTGTCTACCAGCGCACTACCACAGGACGGTGGTACCTCCCTGGGTGGCTGCTGTCTACCAGCGCACTACCACAGGACGGTGGTACCACCCTGGGTGATTGCTGTCTACCAGCGCACTACCACAGGACGGTGGTACCTCCCTGGGTGGCTGCTGTCTACCAGCGCACTACCACAGGACGGTGGTACCTCCCTGGGTGGTTGCTGTCTACCAGCGCACTACCACAGGACGGTGGTACCTCCCTGGGTGGTTGCTGTCTACCAGCGCACTACCACAGGACGGTGGTACCTCCCTGGGTGGTTGCTGTCTACCAGCGTACTACCACAGGACGGTGGTACCTCCCTGGGTGGTTGCTGTCTACCAGCGCACTACCACAGGACGGTGGTACCTCCCTGGGTGGTTGCTGTCTACCAGCGTACTACCACAGGACGGTGGTACCTCCCTGGGTGGTTGCTGTCTACCAGCGCACTACCACAGGACGGTGGTACCTCCCTGGGTGGTTGCTGTCTACCAGCGCACTACCACAGGACGGTGGTACCTCCCTGGGTGGTTGCTGTCTACCAGCGCACTACCACAGGACGGTGGTACCTGGGTGGTTGCCTACCAACCTACTACCACAGGACGGTAGTGGTTGCTGTCTACCAGCGCACTACCACAGGACGGTAGTACCTCCCTGGGTGGTTGCTGTCTACCAGCGCACTACCACAGGACGGTGGTACCTCCCTGGGTGGTTGCTGTCTACCAGCGCACTACCACAGGACGGTGGTACCTCCCTGGGTGGTTGCTGTCTACCAGCGCACTACCACATGACGGTGGTACCTCCCTGGGTGGTTGCTGTCTACCAGCGCACTACCACAGGACGGTGGTACCTCCCTGGGTGGTTGCTGTCTACCAGCGCACTACCACAGGACGGTGGTACCTCCCTGGGTGGTTGCTGTCTACCAGCGCACTACCACAGGACGGTGGTACCTCCCTGGGTGGTTGCTGTCTACCAGCGCACTACCACAGGACGGTGGTACCTCCCTGGGTGGTTGCTGTCTACCAGCGCACTACCACAGGACGGTAGTACCTCCCTGGGTGGTTGCTGTCTACCAGCGCACTACCACAGGACGGTGGTACCTCCCTGGGTGGTTGCTGTCTACCAGCGCACTACCACAGGACGGTGGTACCTCCCTGGGTGATTGCTGTCTACCAGCGCACTACCACAGGACGGTGGTACCTCCCTGGGTGGTTGCTGTCTACCAGCGCACTACCACAGGACGGTGGTACCTCCCTGGGTGGTTGCTGTCTACCAGCGCACTACCACAGGACGGTGGTACCTCCCTGGGTGGTTGCTGTCTACCAGCGCACTACCACAGGACGGTGGTACCTCCCTGGGTGGTTGCTGTCTACCAGCGCACTACCACAGGACGGTGGTACCTCCCTGGGTGGTTGCTGTCTACCAGCGCACTACCACAGGACGGTGGTACCTCCCTGGGTGGTTGCTGTCTACCAGCGCACTACCACAGGACGGTGGTACCTCCCTGGGTGGTTGCTGTCTACCAGCGCACTACCACAGGACGGTGGTACCTCCCTGGGTGGTTGCTGTCTACCAGCGCACTACCACAGGACGGTGGTACCTCCCTGGGTGGTTGCTGTCTACCAGCGCACTACCACAGGACGGTGGTACCTCCCTGGGTGGTTGCTGTCTACCAGCGCACTACCACAGGACGGTGGTACCTCCCTGGGTGGTTGCTGTCTACCAGCGCACTACCACAGGACGGTGGTACCTCCCTGGGTGGTTGCTGTCTACCAGCGCACTACCACAGGACGGTGGTACCTCCCTGGGTGGTTGCTGTCTACCAACGGCCTACCACAGGACGGTAGTACCTCGCTGGGTGGTTGCTGTCTACCAGCCACTACCACAGGACGGTGGTACCTCCCTGGGTGGTTGCTGTCTACCAGCGCACTACCACAGGACGGTGGTACCTCCCTGGGTGGTTGCTGTCTACCAGCGCACTACCACAGGACGGTGGTACCTCCCTGGGTGGTTGCTGTCTACCAGCGCACTACCACAGGACGGTGGTACCTCCCTGGGTGGTTGCTGTCTACCAACCTACTACCACAGGACGGTGGTACCTCCCTGGGTGGTTGGTGTCTACCAGCCTACTACCACAGGACGGTAGTACCTCCCTGGGTGGTTGCTGTCTACCAACCTACTACCACAGGACGGTGGTACCTCCCTGGGTGGTTGCTGTCTACCAGGACGGTGGTACCTCCCTGGGTGGTTGCTGTCTACTACCACAGGACGGTGGTACCTCCCTGGGTGGTTGCTGTCTACCAGCCTACTACCACAGGACGGTGGTACCTCCCTGGGTGGTTGCTGTCTACCAGCGCACTACCACAGGACGGTGGTACCTCCCTGGGTGGTTGCTGTCTACCAACCTACTACCACAGGACGGTGGTACCTCCCTGGGTGGTTGCTGTCTACCAACCTACTACCACAGGACGGTGGTACCTCCCTGGGTGGTTGCTGTCTACCAACCTACTACCACAGGACGGTGGTACCTCCCTGGGTGGTTGCTGTCTACCAACCTACTACCACAGGACGGTGGTACCTCCCTGGGAGGTTGCTGTCTACCAACCACTACCACAGGACGGTAGTACCTCCCTGGGTGGTTGCTGTCTACCAACCTACTACCACAGGACGGTGGTACCTCCCTGGGTGGTTGCTGTCTACCAACCTACTACCACAGGACGGTGGTACCTCCCTGGGTGGTTGCTGTCTACCAACCTACTACCACAGGACGGTGGTACCTCCCTGGGTGGTTGCTGTCTACCAACCTACTACCACAGGACGGTAGTACCTCCCTGGGTGGTTGCTGTCTACCAACCTACTACCACAGGACGGTAGTACCTCCCTGGGTGGTTGCTGTCTACCAACCTACTACCACAGGACGGTAGTACCTCCCTGGGTGGTTGCTGTCTACCAACCTACTACCACAGGACGGTAGTACCTCCCTGGGTGGTTGCTGTCTACCAACCTACTACCACAGGACGGTAGTACCTCCCTGGGTGGTTGTTGTCTACCAACCTACTACCACAGGACGGTAGTACCTCCCTGGGTGGTTGCTGTCTACCAACCTACTACCACAGGACGGTAGTACCTCCCTGGGTGGTTGCTGTCTACCAACCTACTACCACAGGACGGTAGTACCTCCCTGGGTGGTTGTTGTCTACCAACCTACTACCACAGGACGGTAGTACCTCCCTGGGTGGTTGCTGTCTACCAACCTACTACCACAGGACGGTGGTACCTCCCTGGGTGGTTGCTGTCTACCAACCTACTACCACAGGACGGTAGTACCTCCCTGGGTGGTTGCTGTCTACCAACCTACTACCACAGGACGGTAGTACCTCCCTGGGTGGTTGCTGTCTACCAACCTACTACCACAGGACGGTAGTACCTCCCTGGGTGGTTGCTGTCTACCAACCTACTACCACAGGACGGTAGTACCTCCCTGGGTGGTTGCTGTCTACCAACCTACTACCACAGGACGGTGGTACCTCCCTGGGTGGTTGCTGTCTACCAACCTACTACCACAGGACGGTGGTACCTCCCTGGGTGGTTGCTGTCTACCAGCGCTACTACCACAGGACGGTGGTACCTCCCTGGGTGGTTGCTGTCTACCAGCGCACTACCACAGGACGGTAGTACCTCCCTGGGTGGTTGCTGTCTACCAGCGCACTACCACAGGACGGTAGTACCTCCCTGGGTGGTTGCTGTCTACCAGCGCACTACCACAGGACGGTGGTACCTCCCTGGGTGGTTGCTGTCTACCAGCGTACTACCACAGGACGGTGGTACCTTCCTGGGTGGTTGCTGTCTACCAGCGTACTACCACAGGACGGTAGTACCTCCCTGGGTGGTTGCTGTCTACCAGCGCTACTACCACAGGACAGTGGTACCTCCCTGGGTGGTTGCTGTCTACCAGCCACTACCACAGGACGGTAGTACCTCCCTGGGTGGTTGCTGTCTACCAGCGCACTACCACAGGACGGTGGTACCTCCCTGGGTGGTTGCTGTCTACCAGCGCACTACCACAGGACGGTGGTACCTCCCTGGGTGGTTGCTGTCTACCAGCGTACTGCCACAGGACGGTGGTACCTCCCTGGGTGGTTGCTGTCTACCAGCGTACTGCCACAGGACGGTGGTACCTCCCTGGGTGGTTGCTGTCTACCAGCGTACTGCCACAGGACGGTGGTACCTCCCTGGGTGGTTGCTGTCTACCACCGTGCTGCCACAGGATGGTGGTACCTCCCTGGGTGGCTGCTGTCTACCAGCCTACTACCACAGGACGGTAGTACCTCCCTGGGTGGCTGCTGTCTACCAGCGTACTGCCACAGGACGGTGGTACCTCCCTGGGTGGCTGCTGTCTACCAGCGTACTTCCACAGGACGGTTGTACCTCCCTGGGTGGCTGCTGTCTACCAGCGTACTACCACAGGACGGTGGTACCTCCCTGGGTGGCTGCTGTCTACCAGCGTACTACCACAGGACGGTACTACCTCTATGGGTGGCTGCTGTCTACCAGCGTACTACCACAGAACGGTACTACCTCCCTGGGTGGCTGCAGTCTACCAGCGTACTGCCACAGGACGGTACTACCTCTATGGGTGGCTGCTGTCTACCAGCGTACTACCACAGGACGGTAGTACCTCCCTGGGTGGCTGCTGTCTACCAGCGTACTACCACAGGACGGTAGTACCTCCCTGGGTGGCTGCTGTCTACCAGCGCACTACCACAGGACGGTGGTACCTCCCTGGGTGGTTGCTGTCTACCAGCGCACTACCACAGGACGGTGGTACCTCCCTGGGTGGTTGCTGTCTACCAGCGCACTACCACAGGACGGTGGTACCTCCCTGGGTGGTTGCTGTCTACCAGCGTACTGCCACAGGACGGTGGTACCTCCCTGGGCGATTGCTGTCTACCAGCGCACTACCACAGGACGGTGGTACCTCCCTGGGTGGTTGCTGTCTACCAGCGCACTACCGCAGGACGGTGGTACCTCCCTGGGTGGTTGCTGTCTACCAGCGCACTACCACAGGACGGTGGTACCTCCCTGGGTGGTTGCTGTCTACCAGCGCACTACCACAGGACGGTGGTACCTCCCTGGGTGGTTGCTGTCTACCAGCGTACTACCACAGGACGGTGGTACCTTCCTGGGTGGTTGCTGTCTACCAGCGTACTGCCACAGGACGGTAGTACCTCCCTGGGTGGTTGCTGTCTACCAGCGCACTACCACAGGACAGTGGTACCTCCCTGGGTGGTTGCTGTCTACCAGCGCACTACCACAGGACGGTGGTACCTCCCTGGGTGGTTGCTGTCTACCAGCGCACTACCACAGGACGGTGGTACCTCCCTGGGTGGATGCTGTCTACCAGCGCACTACCACAGGACGGTGGTACCTCCCTGGGTGGCTGCTGTCTACCAGCGCACTACCACATGACGGTGGTACCTCCCTGGGTGGTTGCTGTCTACCAGCGCACTACCACAGGACGGTGGTACCTCCCTGGGTGGCTGCTGTCTACCAGCGCACTACCACAGGACGGTGGTACCACCCTGGGTGATTGCTGTCTACCAGCGCACTACCACAGGACGGTGGTACCTCCCTGGGTGGCTGCTGTCTACCAGCGCACTACCACAGGACGGTGGTACCTCCCTGGGTGGCTGCTGTCTACCAGCGCACTACCACAGGACGGTGGTACCACCCTGGGTGGCTGCTGTCTACCAGCGCACTACCACAGGACGGTGGTACCTCCCTGGGTGGTTGCTGTCTACCAGCGCACTACCACAGGACGGTGGTACCTCCCTGGGTGGTTGCTGTCTACCAGCGCACTACCACAGGACGGTGGTACCTCCCTGGGTGGTTGCTGTCTACCAGCGCACTACCACAGGACGGTAGTACCTCCCTGGGTGGTTGCTGTCTACCAGCGCACTACCACAGGACGGTGGTACCTCCCTGGGTGATTGCTGTCTACCAGCGCACTACCACAGGACGGTTGTACCTCCCTGGGTGGTTGCTGTCTACCAGCGCACTACCACAGGACGGTGGTACCTCCCTGGGTGGTTGCTGTCTACCAGCGCACTACCACAGGACGGTGGTACCTCCCTGGGTGGTTGCTGTCTACCAGCGCACTACCACAGGACGGTGGTACCTCCCTGGGTGGTTGCTGTCTACCAGCGCACTACCACAGGACGGTAGTACCTCCCTGGGTGATTGCTGTCTACCAGCGCACTACCACAGGACGGTAGTACCTCCCTGGGTGGTTGCTGTCTACCAGCCTACTACCACAGGACGGTAGTACCTCCCTGGGTGGTTGCTGTCTACCAGCCTACTACCACAGGACGGTAGTACCTCCCTGGGTGGTTGCTGTCTACCAACGCTACTACCACAGGACGGTGGTACCTCCCTGGGTGGTTGCTGTCTACCAACGCACTACCACAGGACGGTGGTACCTCCCTGGGTGGTTGCTGTCTACCAACGTACTGCCACAGGACGGTAGTACCTCCCTGGGCGATTGCTGTCTACCAGCGCTACTACCACAGGACGGTGGTACCTCCCTGGGTGGTTGCTGTCTACCAGCGCACTACCGCAGGACGGTAGTACCTCCCTGGGTGGTTGCTGTCTACCAGCGCACTACCACAGGACGGTGGTACCTCCCTGGGTGGTTGCTGTCTACCAGCGCACTACCACAGGACGGTGGTACCTCCCTGGGTGGTTGCTGTCTACCAGCGTACTACCACAGGACGGTGGTACCTTCCTGGGTGGTTGCTGTCTACCAGCGTACTGCCACAGGACGGTAGTACCTCCCTGGGTGGTTGCTGTCTACCAGCGCACTACCACAGGACAGTAGTACCTCCCTGGGTGGTTGCTGTCTACCAGCGCTACTACCACAGGACGGTGGTACCTCCCTGGGTGGTTGCTGTCTACCAGCGCACTACCACAGGACGGTGGTACCTCCCTGGGTGGTTGCTGTCTACCAGCGCACTACCACAGGACGGTGGTACCTCCCTGGGTGGTTGCTGTCTACCAGCGTACTGCCACAGGACGGTGGTACCTCCCTGGGTGGTTGCTGTCTACCAGCGTACTGCCACAGGACGGTGGTACCTCCCTGGGTGGTTGCTGTCTACCAGCGTACTGCCACAGGACGGTGGTACCTCCCTGGGTGGTTGCTGTCTACCACCGTGCTGCCACAGGATGGTGGTACCTCCCTGGGTGGCTGCTGTCTACCAGCCTACTACCACAGGACGGTAGTACCTCCCTGGGTGGCTGCTGTCTACCAGCGTACTGCCACAGGACGGTGGTACCTCCCTGAGTGGCTGCTGTCTACCAGCGTACTACCAAAGGACGGTACTACCTCCCTGGGTGGCTGCTGTCTACCAGCGTACTACCACAGGACGGTGGTACCTCCCTGGGTGGCTGCTGTCTACCAGCGTACTACCACAGGACGGTACTACCTCTATGGGTGGCTGCTGTCTACCAGCGTACTACCACAGAACGGTACTACCTCCCTGGGTGGCTGCAGTCTACCAGCGTACTGCCACAGGACGGTACTACCTCTATGGGTGGCTGCTGTCTACCAGCGTACTACCACAGGACGGTACTACCTCTATGGGTGGCTGCTGTCTACCAGCGTACTACCACAGGACGGTAGTACCTCCCTGGGTGGCTGCTGTCTACCAGCGCACTACCACAGGACGGTGGTACCTCCCTGGGTGGTTGCTGTCTACCAGCGCACTACCACAGGACGGTGGTACCTCCCTGGGTGGTTGCTGTCTACCAGCGCACTACCACAGGACGGTGGTACCTCCCTGGGTGGTTGCTGTCTACCAGCGTACTACCACAGGACGGTGGTACCTTCCTGGGTGGTTGCTGTCTACCAGCGTACTGCCACAGGACGGTAGTACCTCCCTGGGTGGTTGCTGTCTACCAGCGCACTACCACAGGACAGTGGTACCTCCCTGGGTGGTTGCTGTCTACCAGCGCACTACCACAGGACGGTGGTACCTCCCTGGGTGGTTGCTGTCTACCAGCGCACTACCACAGGACGGTGGTACCTCCCTGGGTGGTTGCTGTCTACCAGCGCACTACCACAGGACGGTGGTACCTCCCTGGGTGGTTGCTGTCTACCAGCGTACTGCCACAGGACGGTGGTACCTCCCTGGGTGGTTGCTGTCTACCAGCGTACTGCCACAGGACGGTGGTACCTCCCTGGGTGGTTGCTGTCTACCAGCGTACTGCCACAGGACGGTGGTACCTCCCTGGGTGGTTGCTGTCTACCACCGTGCTGCCACAGGATGGTGGTACCTCCCTGGGTGGCTGCTGTCTACCAGCCTACTACCACAGGACGGTAGTACCTCCCTGGGTGGCTGCTGTCTACCAGCGTACTGCCACAGGACGGTAGTACCTCCCTGAGTGGCTGCTGTCTACCAGCGTACTACCAAAGGACGGTACTACCTCCCTGGGTGGCTGCTGTCTACCAGCGTACTACCACAGGACGGTGGTACCTCCCTGGGTGGCTGCTGTCTACCAGCGTACTACCACAGGACGGTACTACCTCTATGGGTGGCTGCTGTCTACCAGCGTACTACCACAGAACGGTACTACCTCCCTGGGTGGCTGCAGTCTACCAGCGTACTGCCACAGGACGGTACTACCTCTATGGGTGGCTGCTGTCTACCAGCGTACTACCACAGGACGGTACTACCTCTATGGGTGGCTGCTGTCTACCAGCGTACTACCACAGGACGGTAGTACCTCCCTGGGTGGCTGCTGTCTACCAGCGCACTACCACAGGACGGTGGTACCTCCCTGGGTGGTTGCTGTCTACCAGCGTACTGCCACAGGACGGTGGTACCTCCCTGGGTGGTTGCTGTCTACCAGCGTACTGCCACAGGACTGTGGTACCTCCCTGGGTGGCTGCTGTCTACCACCGCACTACCACAGGACGGTGGTACCTCCCTGGGTGGTTGCTGTCTACCAGCGTACTGCCACAGGACGGTGGTACCTCCCTGGGTGGTTGCTGTCTACCAGCGTACTACCACAGGACGGTAGTACCTCCCTGGGTGACTGCTGTCTACCAGCGCACTACCACAGGACGGTAGTACCTCCCTGGATGGCTGCTGTCTACCAGCGTACTACCACAGGACGGTAGTACCTCCCTGGGTGGCTGCTGTCTACCAGCGTACTACCACAGGACGGTAGTACCTCCCTGGGTGGCTGCTGTCTACCAGCGTATTACCACAGGACGGTAGTACCTCCCTGGGTGGCTGCTGTCTACCAGCGTACTACCACAGGACGGTAGTACCTCCCTGGGTGGTTGCTGTCTACCAGCGTACTGCCACAGGACGGTGGTACCTCCCTGGGTGGTTGCTGTCTACCAGCGTACTACCACAGGACGGTAGTACCTCCCTGGGTGACTGCTGTCTACCAGCGTACTACCACAGGACGGTAGTACCTCCCTGAGTGGTGGTTGTCTACCAGCGTACTACCACAGGACGGTAGTACCTCCCTGAGTGGTGGTTGTCTACCAGCGTACTACCACAGGACGGTAGTACCTCCCTGGGTGGCTGCTGTCTACCAGCGTACTACCACAGGACGGTAGTACCTCCCTGGGTGGCTGCTGTCTACCAGCGTACTACCACAGGACGGTAGTACCTCCCTGGGTGGCTGCTGTCTACCAGCGTACTACCACAGGACGGTAGTACCTCCCTGGGTGACTGCTGTCTACCAACCTACTACCTATGTTGTCCCAATATACGATTACTACATATAAAACAGTGTATAGAAGAAAATTATTTAAGCAGGTCCTATTAAGATTTTTTCCTTGAAGTCATTTTATCTACTTCTCCGAGGCTATGGATCCAACGTATATATTTCTTTTAACACACCAGCTGTCTATCACCAAGGTAGGACGACCCGAAAAAGAGGAAACGTTTTCATCGTTTTTCACTCAATCACTGTCTTGCCAAAAGAGAACCAACAACACAGCTCAGATTATCTTCCGAACTACAATATCCTCACCCACTACTACTATTTCAATATGGAAATAATTTAGTGACGCTTCCAGGACTCGTGTCTGGCTAACCGGTTTCCCCCCGAGTCTCTTCAAAAATGCTACCTTGCTCACACTCCAACAGAACGTTAAATTATAAAAAAACACTTACCTTCGCTTGCTCTTAAGACATTCACACAAGCCTGTTGGATGTTCCAGCCCCTAGCACACGAAACCTCCCTTACCCCTTCCCTCCAACCTTTCCTTAGACAACCCCTACCCCTCGTCTCCTCTGCCTCAGATTTATACGCCCTCCTAGTGCTCTCACTCTGCTCCATCCTCTCTATGTTCAAACAATCTCAACAACCTTCTTCCGCCCTTTGAATAATACTTTTGGTAACCATGCACCTCATCTATAAACTACGAATTATCTGTGTAATGTTCACACCACACCTCACTACAAAATTTAAAACCCATCCTTCACACCCATATAACAGTGTTGGTACTATTATACTCTAGCATATTCTCTCTTTTCCTTTCACAGCAAGGTTCTTTGTCTCCACAGATGCCTAAATTCTCCACGGACTTTTTTTCCCCCCTCGTAATTTCTGTGATTAATCTCATCTTTCATAGACCCATCTGCCGACAAGTCCATTTCCAAATATTTAAAGTCATTTACTTCAATCATACTCCTTTCTTTCAATCTAATTTTCAATCTTATATTGCCTATTTTTTGTTCTTATTTCCATGATTTTTCTTATGTTCACTTGTAATTTTCTTTTTTACATTCCCTCCAACATCGGTAAAAAGAAACTGACACCTCCCACTTAGTATTATATTATCTTTCACACCTGTCCCCCCACACCCTACCATTCACTTCCTTTACAATCGTATCTATAAATATGCTAAACAAACATGATTACATAACACTAATCTGAATCTTGCTATCCACATAAAAACTCCTTTGCTTTTAATAACCTTCCACTTATTCCATACATCTGCCACACTGCTTCCCCAGCAACTTTGCCACACTGCTTCCCCAGCAACTTTGCCACACTGCTTCCCCAGCAAATTTGCCACATTGCTTCCCCAGCAACTTTGCCACACCGCTTCCCCAGCAACTTTGCCACACTGCTTCCCCAGCATCTTTGCCACATTGCTTCCCCAGCAACTTTGCCACATTGCTTCCCCAGCAACTTTGCCACATTGCTTCCCCAGCAACTTTGCCACACTGCTTCCCCAGCAACTTTGCCACACCGCTTCCCCAGCAACTTTACCACACTGCTTCCCCAGCAACTTTGCCACACCGCTTCCCCAGCAACTATCATAAGCCTTTTCTGTATCCATTAACGCAACAAAAGATCCTTTACCTTTATTTAAGAATAATTCACTTACATGCTTTAATGTAAACACTTAGTCTATACATCCCATAAAAAAAACCATCCTAAAACCTCCCTGTTCCTCTGCATTCCTATTGTTTTATCATTAATTCATTCAATAATAACTCTGCCATACACTTTACCCGGTACACTCAACACGCTTGTTTCCTGTAATTCTTACACTCTTTTATCTCTCTTTTTTCCCATACACAACAGAACTACGAATATGCCAATCCCTAGGTACTTTTCCCCCCGTTCATGTATATACTGAACAAATGCACCAACCACTTCAGAACTATATCCCCACTTGCTCTTAACACTTGTGTTTTGATCCCATCTATCGCAGCTGCTTTGCACCCTTTCATTCTATCCACTTCCTCACGCATCTGCAACGCTCACATCTGGCTCTTCCTGACTCATACAAAATGCCCAATGCATGAAATCAGTCTTAATTTTTTCATCCATATTTAACAACTCAAAATAGTCCTATATTCCTAGTATCTCAAACTCCCCATTTAATAACTTCCCCCTCTCATTTTTAACTATTAAATCCATCTGTTCCTTATGATTTATCTTAATGATCTCATTCCAAAACGTTTTCTTATTGTTAGCAAAATTTATTGATAAACTCCCACCCACAATCTCGCTGGCCGCCGCAGCATCAGCAGCAGCAGTACCAGCAGCAGCAGCAGCAGCAGCAGCAGCAGCATCAGCAGCAGCAGTACCAGCAGCATCAGCTGCAGCAGTACCAGCAGCACCAGCAGCATCAGTACCAGCAGCAGCATCAGCAGTACCAGCAGCAGCATCAGCAGTACCAGCAGCAGCATCAGCAGTACCAGCAGCATCAGCAGCAGCAGCAGCAGCAGCAGCAGCATCAGCTGCAGCAGTACCAGCAGCACCAGCAGCAGCAGTACCAGCAGCAGCATCAGCAGTACCAGCATCAGCAGTACCAGCAGCAGCACCAGCATCAGAAGTACCAGCAGCAGCATCAGCAACAGCAGCAGCACCTGCATCAGCAGTACCAGCAGCAGCAACAGCACCACCAGCATCAGCAGTACCAGCAGCAGCGTCAGCAGCAGCAGTACCAGCAGCAGCAACACCATCAGCAGCAGCAGATGATCTAACTTTCGGTTGTTATATGATGCCAGGGTTCACTGTTTTGAGGAAAACTTTTGCTAATACTTTAGATAACGAAATTGCCTTTATTCTATTTAATAGTATTTGAAATGATTGAAGATGATTTTGCGAATATGATTTTTCACTTGACATTGTTTCCTATTATATATATATATATATATATATATATATATATATATATATATATATATATATATATATATATATATATATAAATATAAAGGTAGGTAGTAGGCTGGTGTGCAGCAACCACCCAGGGAGGTACTACCGTCCTGCCAAATGTGAAACAGAAACCTGTAATTGTTTTTCAAGTTGGTAGGATTGCTTTTGTCTTTTTTCTGTCTCATAAACACGCTGGATAACAGGTATATCTTTCTACTTTTACTTACACTTAGGTTACACTACACAGGCATGCACATGCATGTTTATACACTCACACTTCTAGTTTTTTCTTCTTTTTTTCTTAATAGTTCTCATTCATTTCCTCTATTCTCCATGGGGAGGTGGAAAAGAATCTTTCCTACGTAAGCCATGCGTGTCGTGAGGCGACTAAAATGCCAGGAACAATGGGCTAGTAACCCAATCTCTAGAAAATACTAAAAAAGAGAAGAAGAAAAACTTTATAAAGCTGGGATGCTTGAATGTGCGTGGATGCAGTACGGATGATAAGAAAGAGATGATTGTCAATGTTATGAATGAAAAGAAGTTCGATGTCCTAGTTCTAAACGAAACAAAGCTGAAGGGGGTAGGCGGGTTTCAGTGCGGAGAAATAAATGGGATTATGTCAGGAGTAGCTGAGAGAGTTAGAGCTGTGGAAGTGGTAGCAATAATGTTGAAGGATCAGTTATAGAAGGAGAAGAGGGAATATAAATGTATAAATTCAAGGGTTATGTGGATTAAAATAAAGGTCGGATGAGAAAAGTGGGTCATAATTGTGTGTATGCACCTGGGGAAGAAAGGAGTGTAGAGGAGAGAGAGAGATTTTGGGAGATGTTCAGAGAGTGTGTGGGAACTTTTCAAAAAAGTGAGTAATTGTTGTAGGGGACCTAAATGCTAAAGTAGGAGAAACATTTAGAGAGGGTGTGGTAGGTAAGTTTGGGGTGCCAGGTGTAAAGGATAATGGGAGCCCTTTGATTGAACTTTGTATAGCAAGGGGTTTGGTTATAGGTAATACATATTTTAAGAAAAAGAGGATAAATAAGTATAAAAGGTATGATGTAGAGCATAATAACAGTAGTTTGTTGGACTACATATTAGTAGATAAAAGAGTGTTGAATAGACTTCAGGATGTACATGTTTATAGAGGGGCCACAGATATATAAGATCACTTTTTAGTTGTAGCTACAGTGAGAGCAAAACGTAGATGGGTAACAAGGAATATAGAAGCAGCAAGTAAGAGAGAGGTGAAGGTTTATAAACTAACGAAGGAGGCAGTT
Organism: Cherax quadricarinatus; assembly: GCF_038502225.1. NCBI lineage: Eukaryota > Metazoa > Arthropoda > Malacostraca > Decapoda > Parastacidae > Cherax > Cherax quadricarinatus. Next base: position 42,028,504 of record NC_091300.1, on the reverse strand, counting down.
AGGGCAAGATATAAATAACTATTGGAGGATAGATGAGCTAATGAGAGTATAGGCAATGGGGTCGAAGATGTATGGAGTAGGTTCAAAAATGTAGTGTTAGTGTGTTCAGCAGAAGTTCGTGGTTACAGGAAAGTTGGTGCGGGAAGGAAGAAGTGTGATTGGTGGAATGATGATGAGGAAAAAGTTAGCATATGGGAGGTTTTTACAAAGTATAAGTAACTCAAGGAGGGAGGAGTATATGGAGAGAAAGAGAGAGGTTAAGAGAGTGGTGAAGCAATGTAAAAAGAGAGCAAATGAGAGAGTGGGAGAGATGTTATAAATTTTGTTGAAAATAAGAAAAAGGTTTGAAGTGAGATTAATAAGTTGAGGAAGCCTAGGGAACGAGTGGATTTGATAGTTAAAAAATAGAGGAGAGTTACTAAATCGAGAGTTAGAGGTATCGAGAAGATGGCGATAATATTTTGAGGAATTGTTAAATGTCGATGAAGATAGGGAAGCTGTGATTTCGTGTATAGGGCAAGGAGGAATAACATCTTGTAGGAGTGAGGAAGAGCCAGTTGTGAGTGTGGGGGAAGTTCGTGAGGCAGTGGGTAGAATGAAAGGGGGTAAGGCAGCTGGAATTGATGGGATAAAGATAGAAATGTTAAAAGAAGGTGGGGATATAGTTTTCGAGTGGCTGGTGCTTTTATTTAATAAATGTATAGAAGAGGGTAAGGAACCTAGGGACTGGCAGAGAGCATGCATAGTTCCTTTGTATAAAGGCAAAGGGAACAAAAGAGAGTGCAGATCAAGAGCTGAGTATATCTGGTAAAGTGTATGGTAGAATTATTATTGAAATAATTAAGAGTAAGACGGAGAGTAGGATAACAGATGAACAAGGAGGCTTTAGGAAAGGTAGGGGGTGTGCAGACCAAGTGCTTACAGTGAAACATATAAGTGAACAGTATTTAGATAAGGGTAAAGAGGTTTTTGTGGCATTTATGGATTTGGAAAAGGCATGACAGGGTGGATTGGGGAGCAATGTGGCAGATGTTGCAAAGTATGGAATAGGACGTAGGTTACTGAAAGCAGTGAAGAGCTTTTTACGAGGATAGTGAGGCTCAGATTAGAGTATGTATGAGAGAGGGAGATTATTTCCTCGTAAAAGTAGGTCTTAGACATGGATGTGTGATGTCACCATGGTTGTTCAATATATTTATAGATGGGGTTGTAAGAAAAGTGAATGCGAGGGTCTTGGCAAGAGGTGTGAGATTAAAAGATAAAGAATCTAACAAAGTTGGAGTTGTCACAGTTGCTCTTTGCTGATGACACTGTGCTTTTGTGAGATTCTGAAGAGAAG